>NW_019384346.1:491336-548291 GCF_000671375.1 Centruroides sculpturatus
TTGTAACATGCACAAAATAAAAAAGAAAATAATATTAGTCACATGTATTCACAATTTATAATTACAAAGATCAGCACACGTACACACCTATTTGTTCGAGAATCGTCGCACACATGTGAGGGTCTGACCATGCCTATCCTTTTTAACTGCTTGTCTTTGCTCTTTCCTTTCTTTTTCCTCCATCTCTCTAGTCCACGTATGCATGCCTATGCATACATCATAATACGTGCTCACGATACTTTCGATTCATCACTTTTCCGTCGTCGTTTTTCCATTTTATAATTATGTGACTCGTAGCCTGGTGATAATGGAGAAAAGCGACAGATAAGATGTCAGTATAAGTCACAGTTATGATTTCACAGATTCGAGACAGCTTGATAGCCTGAACGGCCCCAGGCTTTCGCCTGTGCACGCTAAGTGACTTCTTTCATTACAAGCATTTAGCTTTCCGAAGTCTATGACAACAATTGTTTGGCATTGATGGCCGCGAATTTCGTGCCAATAAGCTGCCTTGACTTGTTTGATTATGTTATCAACTCAATTTCATATTTATTTTCACATTTTCACTTTGCAGTCCTTCTCTCTTCTTTTTCCATTATTTTACACCTGTAGGTCATTTCATCGTTATCCACATTTGATGATATCACTTATCACATACTGCCATGACGCTCGTGTCTGTTCGCTTCAACTGTCAAGAATTAACGCGATTGGCGAAACGTAGTGACAGTGGGCCAATAGAGAGCAGGGTCCTTGCCATAATGCGGTTTGCGTGCCAATTTTCATACGTGCATTAATTAATTAATCAAGCCTAATAGTATGGCCGAATATTCGGCTATTTGGCCGTGCTCCTGGCCGAATATTCGGTATTTGGCCTGAGGCCGAATATACTATTCGTTGCAACACTAATAATTATTTAATAAAAACATTTTAAAAACATCAACAATTTCATTCTTTTTATCTTGTTCTAATGTAATTCTATTCTCAATCTTTTTGATACAATTAGCAAAAATATTTCTTTTTATATAAATCGGGAAATAAGAATAATAATCTTAATAATAAATAAGGTTTTCTTAACATTGACACAACTAAAAAAGTAAGTTTATTATTTTGTTGCTCTTCTATTTCAAACTTTAAGTTATAATTTAAATTATTTATTATATTGAAGGGTCATGACTTGACCATGAACACTGCTGGTGACTTTGTTCCTACACCTCGACATAAACCAAGAATTTAGTGTATTTTTCGACTTTACTTATCTAAACTAACCAAAGGTGTTTAATATTAATTAGAAATCTTACCAATGAATAAAGAATTACAGGAATCATCTATGGCAAACAATAATTCTCATACGGATATACAGTGGTGCCTCGTATAACATACCCCACAAATAACAGACTTTCTATTTGGCCGTTACATGACTGACTGCGAACAACAGACTTTCTGTTTGGCAGTTACATGAGGTGAACGACAGTCTTTCTGCGAACAAGTGCGAATGATGTTTCCACTCTTTTGCTGTTGCCAATGACAAACTGCTATTTTTATAATATATTATTATTACATCTGAAGTACAGAGCTCCCATTGGGATTTGGCTTGCTCCCTTGTTTATTACGTACATCACCTCAGTGCAGGGTATTTACATTTATTCAAGTGTCGTGCAAATCATGGCTTCTAAAAAAACAGAAAGGTGATTTCAATTGAAACAAAGCAAGAAATCATCAGAAGGAGTGAAAGTTGACAAAAACTTCCTTGTCAAATGGGGCCTCTCCCCATTTGACAAGGAAGTTTACTAACACTCATTATCCAAACACAGCTGAGGCCAACAGGATCAATGATCTCTACAATGACACCTTTGCCTGTCATTTCCGACAGGGGTTGAAGAAGAGAGAGAGAAACTGACCACCTTGGACATGTTTCTCAAGAAGCAAGCTGCCAAAAAGAAAGGACGGAGCAAGAGAAGTTGACCCTGCAAGCTCCAGTAGCCTCTCCTGAATCTGACTCTGATTAAAAAACAATAAAAAGAGACCTGCTGCAATGTGTAAAAAGTCTGTATCTGTATGAATGTGTGAAGAAAGTGTTTCTCCACCACCTCCTCACAACATCTGACTACCCAGCATAATTGGTGACTGCTCCATTTTCATTTTTTTTATAGTACAGTATGGTTATTTTATGCTGTGGAACGAATTATATGTTTTAACATGTATTTCTATGGGAAAATGCGTTTCGTATAACGGACTTTTCACTTAACGGACGTGCACCCGGAACAGATTAAGTACGTTATACGAGGCACCACTGTATCCACACAAAATCTACAAAGTTCTCCAGGTGAGTCCACTATAATTAATTCATCTACTTCAATAAACTCAAATGACACTTTAACAGCAGATTTATGGAATAAAATATCAGAAATATCAGAACTAATTAATACTTCTAATAATAAATTATCTACACAAATGGAATCTATAAAAGAAGAACTGAATTTAATCCATGGTACTATATGGGAAAATAAAATTCAATTTTAAAAAATGGAAAGTCTAATAGATAATCTAAAAATTCAAATTGACAACTTAAAATCTGAAAAAGAACTGATACAGTATAAAATAGATACTCTAATTAATGACTGCTATTATAATAATATAATAATATACAACTATCCTTCGTCAAAAAGCATCTCAATTAGAAATTCTTAAACTCATCAATTGAACATTAAACCTAAAAAATTTATCTCAAGAGGATATACTAGATATAATTCAAATAACCAAATCAATTAACCAATTATAAAACTATCACTTAGTACTAAACAGATTCATGATCAAATTTATAATGCTTTCATATCAAAGAAGCAACATAAATTAATGGAAGACTGGGGAAACGTACAGATAGCTTCAGATTTACTAAAGAATCACGTAAAAGAAGAAAACATTTATTGCCAATTTATTATGAATTAAGAAAACAAAATCAATCAGTTAAACTACACAATGATATTCTATTAATAGACTGTAATAAATTAACTTTTAGTTTTAACACAGGAAAATTAGTTTACATGGATAC
This sequence comes from Centruroides sculpturatus, assembly GCF_000671375.1. Taxonomy (NCBI): domain Eukaryota; kingdom Metazoa; phylum Arthropoda; class Arachnida; order Scorpiones; family Buthidae; genus Centruroides; species Centruroides sculpturatus. The sequence goes on from NW_019384346.1 coordinate 494,386, forward strand.
CTTTCAGCCTTTTTCTACTTCACCAGAATCATCAAGTTGATACTTACAACAAAATAAACCTCATCAAGAAAAAACTATTAAAAATATACATCCGACTACAATTTTAAATTGGAATAGTCAAGGCTTAAAGAATAAACGTCTATCAATAAATTACTTTCAACTAAATTATGATCCAGAAATAATAGATATAACCGAAACTTGGATTACATCTGATTTATTTTATAATTCAATGTTCTTCAATAAGTATATAACAATAACAGTTCCAGCAATTAAACCTTCTGGACCCTGCCGTTCAAGTGGTGGACTGTGTATCCTGATAAAAAAACAATTTTGCAAAATAGAACAAATCAAAAAATCTGACAACTATATTCTACTTTTACTTTCAATGAATAAACCGATATTTGAAAATAAAGACTATCAACAAATAATAGTAATGATCACCTATATTCCTCCCAATTACCTGACAAAACTTAACGAAATACTTAAAACACAGGAGCTTTGGCAGCATTCTACTCCATATACTCTTTTACTGGGAGATTTCAATGCATGAATTGCTGAGATGACAGATTCATATTATAATGGTTCTAATCAACAAATGCAAAATATCAGACAATCCAAAGATAATTCTACTAATAAACTAGGAATAAACTTAATAAAATTAACAAAAGATTACAAATTATATATTTTAAACGGACGCATTAAAATGGATTACCCAGCAGAATTTACATGTGTTGAGCATAACAGCAGTTCTACTATACATTTAATAATAAGTTCCGAGTACATGCTGGATTGTTGTTTGGAGTTTGCTACGATTTCCCATGATGCATCAGATCATTTTCCAACGATATCCAAATTTCTATTATCTTCACAATATTCTGCAAACAATGAAAGTAACAAACTTACTAGAATTTTTTACAAAATGTTGAATTATGCTAGTGAGATCGAGGACAGATTCAACAATATTCCAGAAATAACTAATCTAAATTTTGATATAACATATAAACAAATAACTCAAATAATGAATGATTACATACAAATCAAAAATGATAAAAGACTAATTCAAAATAAATTTAAAAAACCATGGTTTGCCAAAGATTGCTATAAGATGAAAAAGATGAAGCAAACAAAACTAAAAATATTTCGAGAAGATTCAAATAATTTAAATCTTAATGACTACAGGAAACTCAAGAAAACCTATAACAACTTACTTAAAGCAAAAAAGAAAAAATATCTTACAAAACTTGAAACAACAATATTAAAAAATAGTAATGATAGTAAAACATTTTGGTCAATAGTACAAAAGTATCAATTTAAAATTAACTTATGTCATAATAACTCAATAATATGTTATGAAACATGGAAAAAATTTTACCAATGTTTTCCAGTTACTCAAGTTATACTGACATTAATGCCTAATTGTGACTTCAATAACAAATGTCTTAATGCAAATTTTACAATCAAAGAACTCGAAGATACTATAAATAAAACTCGCAATGACACATCACCAGGAAGCAACCTTATCCCAACCAGATTCTTAAAAATATTATCATCTCAAGCAAGAGTGAAATTGTTACACCTTTTTAATTTCATGTACAAAACAATCAATTACCCAGATTCTTGGAATTCAGTAATCCTTACAATGATACATAAAAAAGGTGATAAACTTTCTCCAAATAACTATAGACCGATAGCATTATTATCAACCATAAGGAAATGTTTTACCTCATTATTAGCTACAAGATTTCAACACTGGACCAAATTAATAGATCTCAAAGTGCAACTTCAATATGCCTTCTTAAAAAATAAAGGAACAGAACCTGCTATTTTTTTACTATCATCCATAATACAACTCCATTTAAGTAAAAAACATAGGAAAGTAGGCTATATGTTGCATTCATAGTTATTCAAAAAGCATTTGACTCTGTCTTTGTTCTGCTACTGGTATATAAATTAAAAATGAAAGGAGCTGGTAATCAATTCGCATCTACAGTATCTAAATTATTTTCAACTTATAATGCCAAAATCAAGCAGGGCAACTCCGTTTCACCATCACTAGTATTAACATGTGGAATACTTCAAGGTGACCTTCTTTCACCATACCTATTCAACTTTTATTTATTCAAAGTCGACCAAATCTTCCAAGACTGTTCTGATGGAATAGAACTAAATAATAGGACCTTTCATTATGTGTTATATGCAGATGTCCTAGCAATCTTTGCTCCAACAAAAGTAGCATTACAAAGAAAAATTAATCACCTAAGCTCTTAACTAAATGCAATTCACTTAATAATAAACCCTACCAAAACTAAAGTACTTATATTCCACAATATATTAAAATCTCCAAAAAAGAATCAATGATATATCTAGACAAACAGTTGTTACAAGTGGTAAATGAAAACAATTTCCTAGGTGTTATTTTTGATTGGAATCATACATTCAAGGCACATATTTCGTACTTAAACAACAAAGTAAAAACTGCTATAGATAATTTACTAAACTTATACTCGAATTTAAAACCCTCCAACTTATCATTGCATATGAAATTATATAACTCAATAATTAATCCAATCATGTATTGTGCATCCCCAATCTGTGGTCTCGATTATATATATAAATTAGAAACCTTCCATGTTTATTTTCTCCGCAAATTACTCCATCTGGAAAGAACTGTCTCAGGTTACACAATTTGCCATGAAACCAACCATATATGCTCTTTCCCTTTGTTTTTGAAACAAATCATTAAATTTTACTATTGTTTAAAATTCAAATGTGACAGTAATATTACCTTTCTACATCAGGAATTAATCAAATGTAGTAAGAAATGAACCACAATGCACCTCTGGCAATCCAAACTAAATAATATACTAAATTCCTTTGGAATATCTGACTTATTATTCAAAGATAATATTCAAGACTGGAAGTTTGGATATACTATGTTAATGGAATCAGCAATCAATCATTCTATAAATATGGATCAAAACAGTTTAAACCAAAATACCTATCACCCTTGGTACCTAAAAATATTACAAATACCTTCTTCACAACCTTACATGATAAAACCAATTAACTTTAATGTGAAAAAGCTGATTGCAAAATTATGCTTAAATAAATACTCTCTATATATTAATAATACTTATATTGACCTAACAAACAATCATTGTCCATGGTGCAAAACCAATGACTTTTCAATTGACCACTTATTTCAAAAATGTCAAAGTCTTTCAAATGTACGTGACATTTGAAAGACTTTGACATTTATTTCTTCGGCATCTGCCACTGTTGAGTGCCCTCTTGGCACAAAAGAGCTTTCAACATCTCTTGAATACTCCAAAATGACTCATCTCAAGATTATAGAAATACTCTGAATATTCTGAATAAAAAAGATCTCTACATTCTGTATAACTTTTTCATTAAAATTACAAAAATGTTGTAAATCTATGCCAGTATACTAAACATTACCAACATTATACATCTGACTATTATTGTATAATAATACATTACTGTGACTATCAAATTGTTCAATACTAATATTCTATATATTATGTAAATAATGTAAAAATTTATAATACCTCTTTGTACAACCCCCTGCAACAGGGACACTTCTCTTTATGCTAATAAAGATTATTATTATTTATTATATTTAACAAACTTTTTTATTATTTATTATTAATATTGTACAGGTTAATAATGCTTAAGCATCTTGCTGTGCCAAAACTTTTCTTCTCCATTCTGTTCTGTTTCGACAATCCTCCTCTGTCAGTCCTTTGTGCTCCATAGCTTTTGTTACTTCCTCTCCTCCTTCTGCATGCTGGAATCCATTTCAATATCTGTTGTGGTAGTCTACCTTCTTCCATCCTCCAAACATGGTCATACCAGGTTAATTGTTTGTTATGGATATAATCAACTGTAGAGTTTTGATAATCCATTTTTTTTCCTAATTTCCTCATTTCTTATTTTATCTAGTGTTGAACATCGAGCAGATCTTCTCAAAAAATCCATTTCTGTGGATTCTAATTTAGATTTAAATTTTGAATATAATACCCACACTTTTGCTCCATATGTTATCACACTTAGAACTAATGATTTATATATGTTTATTTTTGTTGTTTTAAAGATTTGTTTATCCCAATATTTAACAAACTTTTAGGATTAATTTTGTCTCGAAAAGAGGCATTCTGTAGTAGGTGCCTCAAATATTTTTATTTAAATTAATATGTTAATTATAAATATTCCAATTTATCAGTGCAAAAATTTAATTAAAAATTTATAAAAATAAATACATTGCTTAGAAATTTTACGCATTACTTACCTCATAAATGGCAAATCCAATAGGAACAAAATTTTTTTTTTTATTTTCATTGTTATAATTAGGATGATAGTTTTGTATAACAGATACAACCATGTGACATTTCTTAATTCCATTATCTGGAATATGTACACGAAACTGAGGATTTGTAGATGTTGTATCTGAAAAATTTATTTTATAACATTATAACAGTATTTGAACAAAAATATGAAAATTAATCATTTGAAATATATGTTTTATGCATTGTAATATACAATGTAAACTATTAATTTGCTTACATTATTTTAAATTACATTATTATTTTACAGTAAAGTCCTGAAACTTGAATCTCAATAACTCAAACTTTGTGTTATTAAAAAGAAATACTTGTAATCTAATTTTTGCCTCTATTACTTAATACTTGGATCAAATAAATTATCATTCTTCACTGGCAACACTTAATTATATTAACAGGTTACTCTGTTAATGACTTGAAAACGTACTAAACAATTGAGATACAGCAAGACATACTTTTAACATTTCTAGATTAACATTTATTTCTTAGGCATCTGCCACTGCTGAGTGCCCTCTTGGCACAAAACTAAAAAACATAAATTGATTTACACTTTACATTAATAATAGCAATAATTCTATATGTTAACAAAGAATATAAGCTTTTTCCAAGTTGCCATTGCAAAATGCCACAATGTAAATGTCACTAATTTGAAAGTAGCCACTGAATAGCTAATATTTTTTTTAACTAAAATTTAACTTCAAAGAGACAGTCTCTATGGTATGCAGTTGAAAGAAAAAAAGTTAACTAATATCAGATATCTTGACATTTTCTAACATTCAACAAACCCAATCATAGCATATAGAACCCCTTCTATATGCTATGATTGGGTTTGTTGGATTTTGGCAACTTTTGGGTTTGCCAATATGGGGTTTGTTGGATGTTGGCAACTTTTGGGTTTGCCAATATGGGGTTTGTTGAACTCCCATATTGGCAACTGTTTCTTATACCATTTAACAATTTGGATTCTTAATTATTATCAGATTAGCAGGAAATTTCCATCATATCTAATATATTAGTTAAGATTTTTATATTCTAACTCAAGGGTCGCCAAACTTTTTTGATTGTTGACCCCCTATAACTTTTTGAAACCTCACATCAACCCTCACCAAAAAGTTTGTGTTACAAGCAAAAGAAAAACTCTTGCTATTTTAATACATTTCTTTAAATTTACATTTTTTACATTTATTGTATATATGTGGACTCTGGTCATTGGAAGGATTAATTTTCATTTGGATTAGATCAATTTCATCCATCTGCTTCAATTTGGCTTTAGGAAGGGGAGGAGCACAGTGGATAACCTTGTTCATTACATCAATAAAGCAAAAAGTAAAAAGAAGCACACTTTGATGGTGGCCGTAGACTTCAAAGGGGCTTTGATCATGCCTGCTGGCCAGAAATTCTGCACCAGATTCAAAAGTCTGGTTGCCCAGGTAAGATCATTAATAGCTACCTGGAGGATAGGAGTGTGACAATCTCAAATAATGGTAAAATATACTACCATAGGAGCATTAATAGGGGCTGCCCGCAGGGCTCAAAGTCCAAGCCTTTTCTTTGGAATATTTTGTATAATAGCCTCCTGAGTATACAAGAATATCAGTGTAACAACGCCATTATTCAAGGGTACACAGACAATACCATCATTTTAATGTCCCACTCGAATCAAGGGAAGTTGCAAACGAATATGAACCACCTCCTGATGCTAGTCTATGAATGGAGTGAGAGAGTCAAGCTCAAAATTAATTACAAAAAATGTCACTGTATTGCCTTCCCTAAAGGTAACCCTCTTAATCCATCAAAATTAATGGACAAAGAATTGAGAATGTGAGTGTGATCAGGTATCTGGGGGTTCTTTTAGATCATAAGCTTTTCTGGAAGGAACACATCTACCATATCTATAAAAAAGCAACAAGGATCACGTATGCTCTGACTACTATTTGCAGGAATAAATGGGGGCTGTTATAAGGCAAGGAGGATCACCTATAAGGCAGTCACCCAGCAAATTGCAACTTATGGTTGCGAGGTCTGGGGCTATTGTGTAAAGAAAGTTCATATCTGGAAAAAGCTGCTCTCTTTGCAGAGGCTTTCAGTAATCCACATTGCCAGGAGCTATAAAACCGTCCCCATGGATGGACTCCTTGCAATTGTGGATCTCATTCCGACTGACCTGCATATTAAGGAAAAGTTTCTAATTCACAACCTTAAAAGGCTTCTGGGCAAAGACATCTCTATGGAGGACTACAAAAGGAATGTCAAATGCCTTGGTGAAGGTGATGGCATCAGCAATATCACTAATTTTATTCTTAAGAAAGGGTTTGACAGGGACAGTAATAGCAATCCACACCACACAGCTACGATCTGCAGTTATAATTTTATTCTCAACAACCACTACCCTGTCCCTTTGGGAATTAATGGATGGGTCCCGGACAGACAATGGCATCGGTGGGTCCTTTGTCATCTGCAGTAATGATAATGACTTCCACTACCAGAATTATTTCAGGATGGACAATCATTGTACAGTTAACCACGCCAAGTCCCTGGCCATCCTCAGGACCCTCCAATATATCAGGAAGGAATTTGGCAAGCCCAAGAAAAGGCATCTAAATATCTTTAGTGATAGTAAGGTTCGCTGTTACAGATAAAGAACTCTAATGTAAATCTCCCTATTGTTAAAGAAACTATTGATTCTCTAAATTTGCTCCAGAAGATCTTCAATATCACCTTATTCTGAGTCAAAGGGCACTCTGGGATTTGGGGGAACAATCAGGCGGACCTGCTGGCTAAGAAAGCCAAGGTTAACCTACATAGTTATACCTATACAAAGGTCCCACTTAGCTGCTTGACCAACCAGCTAAGGGCCCACACGCTCAACAAATGGTGGCATAGGTGGAGTAATAGTTCAACAGGAAGGGTAACTCACCAATTCCTTTCAGTTCTGGTCGACAGGAAAAAGTACAGATACTTCACTCCATCTTACGAACTGACTCAAATAATGACATGACATGGAAACTTTAAGACCTACCTTGCACAGTTCTTGAAGAAAGGTGAGGGGTACTGCTCTCTTAGGGAGAAAGAAGACAGTTACCACATCATTTTCTACTGCCCTAATTACCTCCAGGGAAGAAAACATCTCATCAACGTGGTGTATAAGGAGAACATCATCTGGCCATGTACTCTGGACTTGTTAATCAGCAACAAAAACATTTTCATGGCCTTTGAGAACTTTATCTTCAATATTAAAATATTCAGCTAGTGTAGCCACCCTTGGGTAGGCATTGACTTTCTTCGGTTCCACGCATATCAGTATTGGGTTCTGTGTCATTTAGCCGCTGTGTATTGTCGATTTCCTTTATAGTGGCTCCTCTCGGGTTTAAAACTGTTTTGGTACTTGTTCGGGATCTACCCTGGTTTTCTTTTTAGGAATTTTCAATTGTTTCTGCTCATACTTCCAGGTATTTTGTAATCTTGTTCTATTCTATATATGTACATGCGGTGTCTGTACTTCGTTATGGTATTATTATGTCCGTGTTTATTCTGCCAGCACAACGCATTGGCTACTTTTTAAGTAACATTAGGCTCACCCCTTTTGGTTGTAAATGGTTCCCAGCCTGGCATCTGGAGATCCCTCCCATTCTTTTCTTCTCACCTGTCCTTCCCCTGCCCTCCTTCCTCTCCTTCACCATTATTCCCCCATTTGTCCTTGGCTATACCTGTGGGTAAGGCCTTCTATATCTATCCATATATGCGAAATACTAAAATTAAATGAACAGCAGCTTAAAAATGGCTGTAGAGATGCTAATAACATCAATGTACTGTGAATCAAACACAAACTTAGGAATGCTGCAGATGATTGACAAGTACTATGTAAGTAAGAACCGGAGCATGGATTCAGCAATTTCTGTTTGTCCTGTGTGGCTTGATTCATAGCCATTTTACACGTTGACTGGTAGCTGTACTATTAAATTCGTTGAACAATATTCAAAAACATAATAATATCTGTAGTTATATTTGTGATTTTTAGTTTCAATTTTTCAATTGACCCCTCAATAATGTTATATTGACCCGCGGAGTCGATATCGATCACTTTGGTGACTCCTGATCTAACTTCAAAAATTTTATTTATGTTAATAAGCACTGTTAGACATTTCTGAGATATGAGAGCATTACCATTTGCAAAAGAAAATAATGTTTTATATTTTTACAAACCATAATTTGAGAATAATTTAATTTTAAAATTAATAAGTCTATATTTCAATAAAAGAATATAAATGTTTAAAAATTTTAAAGATTTGTTATGATCATGTACGCATCTTCAAAATTTACTTATATGTATTAAATTCATCAATATACTAACATATTATTATTTCCATTATTTGGATTCATCTTTTAAAAATAATTTCATACATTATAATTCATCTTGTGTACATAAAACTGTTATGTTACCTACAAAACTGTCATAATAAAATGTATTATATATTGCAATGGTGTTTATTTTGATAATTAAAGAAATCAAAATATTTACATAATAGCTATTATGTATTATGTAGTTAATTATGAAAAAATATATTTCATTAAACTTTTTCATAATACAGATTTAAAATCTAAGTTTATATTGATATTTTATGACAAATAATCACATGAAAATATTAATGCAAATGTATTTATTATCATTAAAATATAAATTTAATACCTTTAAATTCAGGACTACCACCAGCATTATAACCACGACGCCAACGTCGTCTAGCTAAAACTGCCCTCCAAGGTTTGCGATTATGTAAAGTACCTTCCTGCATCCAATCATCGGGACCAATATGTAATAAATCTAAATGTGTGTAATTTTGAATAAAATCTTCAAAGCACATCCTAAAAACAAATGTATAATCATCATAAAAAATATTTATAATTAATAAATTTTAATTTATGATTAAATTTAATTAAAATTATTAAAGCAAAATAAATTAAATAATAATTGTAAAAATAATAACTTTAAATATACTAAATAATAAGATTATAATTCTAATTGTGTAAAAGTATAATAAAAATTAATAAGAAATAAATTCAATGTGATCAATTTAAAAAACCTTATTAATGCAAATTGCTCTCATGTTTCCAATAATGTAAAAGCCATAGTTCAAGTATAAACAGTTAAATACAATAAATGAAAAATAAAGTAATAAGCACAAACAGAATAATACAGGTATCCTGATATAACACAGTAGTTATGTCCCAATAAAGTGCCATGTTCTGCAAATCCATGCTATATGAAACAAAGGACAGACTAATACAAAACATAGGGTTAGGTTCCAAAAATTAACAAAAGTATACTATTCTTTCATCACTAAGAGAAATATGTTTATTAAAGCAATCATTAATTAACTAACAATCACAATTAAGTACTATATTAAGCATTAATATTAATTTTAGTTAAATGAGGACATTTTCTTTTTACAAAGTATTGTCATCATCTCAGCTTTTTTATTGATCTTGATCAGAAATATCACCAACATTTTCATATTTTTCATTTTTATCATAAAAAATTTTTAATGATGATGAAATAAAAATATGTTATTAATTAAAAATTTGTTCTAGTGTGCATTTGTTTAGTCGAGTACTGAGCACCTTTTTCCAGAATTTGTGTTCAAATACCAAATTGTTTGAATAACAAGATAAAAAAAAAGTTTAAGAAGCACTTATCTAAAAACGTTTAAATAAACTTTAGTAAATACAAAGATTAATGTATAAAAACAAATCACAATGACAGTGTTAAGAACTAAAGTCTAAAAGCAATGATAACAACACCTGGTTGATAGGAAAGCTAGGACAAGGAAAAAAAAATATTGTACTATCAGTTCTCATTAAAGCTGATGAAAAGCACAAAATAAATTGAAAATTTCAATATTCTAAAATCCATGGGCAAATTTGAAGCAGCATATGCTTACTTGAATTTAAAAAATGTCAAATAACAAAGTTTACACTTAATAGTTTTGAAATTTTGTAAGAAGAATTTCCAAAACCATGACAGAGCAAAACCAGAAGCCATGTTGTACAAGGATATCCCCAATTTTCAGACCTTGTTAGAATAAAAGTGTTGTAAAACTGCCATGTTATATGAGGGATACCTGTATGATAAATATAACAATTTATTCAACACTAATTACGGGCATCACATTTTCAGGAACATCCAAAATTGTGCAGTCCTTAATAAATCTGAATAACAGATGGTTAATAATTGCCCATCCATAATATCAAACCTGTAGTCAGTAGACTGAGTTGGAGGCATTGGCAACATCTCCAATCCAGACATCAAAGAGGAATTTCACAAAGCATGCCTCTTATACAGTATAACTCATCCAGGCAATCTTTCCTCAAGCATCTAGAGCAGGTGGAAATATATAAGGTCCACATATAACACAGGTATAAATTTTCGTGATGTTGACTCCTTCCTCATAGCATGGAAGTCTTTCCATGAAATGTAAATCTCATTTCCTCCCCATCCCCATTCTCTCATCTTACATCATATGTCACCTCCCTGTGGCACATGTTCAGCAATCCCATTTGTCTCAGCATTTGTTTGCCTGATGATGCAGCTTGTTCAACATGTGTGAAAACATTTGCACTTGTTTAAAAATTGCTGGTTTATAGGCTTTGTGATTGTTTTTAATTCATCATAAAAGTAAGATCATGCATTACAGGAACTCCTATAATGCAATTTAGGAAGTTATTAGGAGCTTAATCTGAACCAATATAGAGTATGTAAAAAACCAGAGCTGGAGTCAGTTCATTTTTACCAACTCCAACTTTCACTCCTCTAGTAATGAACTTGCTTCTAATTATGATTTCAAACTTCTATAAATTAAGTTATTATTTTTACACATAGAATATTATTGTTTTCTTTACATAACTGATTACAAGATTAATTAAATATGTGTGTTGTTTATATTTTATAATACATATGTATGTTAAAATACCAAAATTCTCCTTCATCTTGTAATTGAAGAGCAAGTAATTCTTGATCCCTTTCAGAAACTCTATCCCATTCCCAGGATCTATCACTCCAGGGGCCATTCCATTTACTTTTGTTCCAAGGATTCCTCATTCTTATTAATATTACATCATCTAAATCAGTTCTTACCTAAAACAATTTTTAATCTTTTCAATTATTCCTTACTTTTGTTTTTTTTAATTATTTTCATTAATTAGAAAGATATACATATTTAAATACTGTAACATAATTATAAAAACAAAAAAAAAAGCTTTTGAAATTACATAAAATACATTACTTTGTAAAATTTTATTACCAGATATATATTATGTATTGATTAATGATTTTATTTATGTCATTATTTTGTACTGAAATCTTATCTTATTAAGAAGTTAATTAGGTTTTAACATCTACCATTTTTTCTTTAATGCAGAAAATTAAAATAAATTTTAAAATATTTCATTATGTTTTTTGTTTTCAAAAACTTAGAGGTTTTGAAAACAAAAGGAAATTTTATAAATACTTTATTCTATTCTTATTTTATTTTGTAATTTCATGCTTTAAATGTTATCTACAATGGAATTAAAATCCTGTGTCTGAATTTACATGCAACTTTTTAATTTTGGATTTTTGCCTTAAGTATTAAAGAAAATTTCAGAATAAGCATTTCTAATTATTCTGACATGATTATAGTTATAAAATTATTATTCTATAAGCATAGGCTAAAATAAAGAAGAATACAGTACAGTGGTACCTCAGGATACGAACGCCCCAGTATACGAAATTTTCAGGATATGACATGAAATTCGAACATATTTTTGCTCCACGATACGAACAAAAACTCACCATATGATGTTACATTAGTTTGCAGCGCCATTTTTTATTTACTTCTGTTCATTGGTCTCAGTCAGTGTTTGCATCATTGTGGAAGGATCTCACTCGATAAAGGAAATCTTGAGGTATTATCAGAAAGTGACTGATTTTATTGAAAAGAAACATCCCAAAAAGATTCACACTGGCTGTATTGCTGCTCAGAGTAACGACATTTGCCTAAGTCATTTTAAAAACATTTTAAAAATAGGCAAAGCCAAACCTCTTTGGATAGATGTTTTACTAAGAGATCTCTATCCAGTGAAAGTGCTGGTGGAAGTGAAGGAAAGACAGCAAAAAGCAGTGAATAAAAAATTTTAAAAACTATATATAAAACAACACTAATTTTTTTAATCTTTTCTAAATTATTTTTAAGTTATTGTTACATTATGTTATGTAAGTTAAGTTTTAGTATCATTTCCCTTCTCCCTTTCTTCTGCCAACGAGTTTACACCTCCACTGTCGTCTATCCTCAAAGGTAAGGTGCAAGTAAAACTACATTTTTTTAATCAATTATTATTCTATTATGGTTATTTATACATTTACAACTACAAAATGCATTTTTCAGTGCTTTCCTTACTATAGTTATTTTTTTTTTAATGTACTACTTAGCTTTAATTTGAGTGTTTTTTTCGTGTTGGAACAACTTATTTGGTTTTAAATGTAATCGTATGGGGAAAAATGATTCACCTTACCACATTTTCACGATACGATCTCAGTTTCAGAATGGATTAACTTCGTATCCTGAGGTACTACTGTATAAGAAATTTCTTTACTCATTTATCAAGAAAGAAATTATAAATTTCTTTTGAGGTAAATAAACAAATTAAGAAAATATATAAGTATTTCACTTTACAGTGTTTTGCTAATAAGATACTTTTCAATTATATTTACATTTATTATTTTTTGCATTTGCCTTGCTATTAAGGGAGTTTGATGTTTTTGTATTTATTTTTACTTTTACATCATTTTTTAAGCCTACTGCTATTGTGTACTTAATAAACAATACTACTGTAATTAAATTTTTAGCGTCTTATGTGCACTAGCATATGAAAAAATTTTTTTCATTTTACGATGATGTTCTGAAACCTATCCAATCATATTAGCAATGTATGCCTGTATTGCAATAATATACGACTAATTTGTTTTAATTTATTTGAAGTTCAGTAAACCTTAAATTTAATAAACTAACTGGGGGAAGGTCCATTAAATGAAATAAACGTTAAAAAATATATTAATCTTTTGATGAAAGTTAAAATTTGTATATTAGACATTCAAAAGTAAATTTTTTAACCCACTTTAAAAAAGTTGTTAAAAATAAAAACTGAATAAATGCATTTCAAAACATAAAATAAATTTTTTCTTAAAAAAAGACTAAAGTGTGTAACCTATGTGTTTCACTATTCTGCAGGAATTCTTACCAGTTCTCTTCTTTACTAAATTTAGTTGCTGAACCACACAGTTTTTTAAAAACATGTCTGGAAAATAAAAGAATGAAATAATATAAGGAATTGTATGATTTAGCAACTAAATTTAGAAAGGAAGAGAACAGGCAAGAAATCCTGCAGAATAATGAACCAAATAGGTTACACACTTTAATCAAATATAAAAGAAAAACTATAGAAAGGATGTAAGGCATATTATATAATGATAATATCAATTGTTTAATAATTGGCACATTCATATTAACCTTTTTAATTTCATTTGTTTATATCATGTTAAATTTTTAAGCATTCATTATACAATCTTTGGAGTGAATATGCTCATAGAAGAACTTTAATTTTGATGTAAGAATATTATAACATATTTCTAACTGGCATATTATATATGTAATTATAAGTTTAAAGGTTAATAATGCATTTAAAATACACAGTATATATTAAAATGCTTATATAATGTATAAAGCACAAATAAAATATTTTTATAATTCAAGTAATTTATATATGATAGTAAAAATCTGTTAAAAATGTTTTAATAAATTTAAAAAAAGAACCAAAGTTTATTTTAATTAAACATATCATAAACTATACAATGTAACTACAGTAACAGAGTGCTTCCACTAATAATGTTGAGGCATTGACCCAACCTTTGCTCTATTCACAAATAAAAAAAAGGTTCTAAATTTTTCCCTTGAAGAAAAATTTTTTGTCAGTTTTAAATCCAAAGTGTATTAAATTGTGATCTGTTAAATCAAGGACCTACTGTATTTGCTGATAAGCTAGCTATGCTATTGTCTTAAACATAAATTTAATATAATTATAAAAAAATATATGATTTGAATATTTTAATGTTAGTACAAACCTTTGCCATACCAGTGATATTATAAGCTTGTTGAGTCATTAAACCATTTCGAAGTCTTATAGGAGAAGTGTGAGTCTGAAAATAATTTTAAATTTTCACTTTTATTATGCACAATATTTTAAAAAATTTGACTCAAATTTTAATTACATTTTTATTACTCTGATATTTCAGAATTTATTCAACAGATTTATAAAATATATCTTTTGAAAAATTCTGAAATATCAAATTAAGTTTTAATGGCATTTACAGCAATTGACATACACAGTATAGTTTGTGATTCTAAAAATTATCTAGTCAGTTATTTTTTTCCAATGAGGAAATTAATATCATCATTTATTTAATCTAAACCAGGGCTTCTTAAATTTTTTCCATTCATGATCCACTTTATCCAAGAAAAGTTTACACAACCCACTTTATATAAATATATAAAATAGAAATATAAATAAAATCACTTACTGATAATAAAACATAAAACATTTCATTCCAAAACAGTTTTTTGGTATATTGTTTTACTATTTATTACCATTTATTAAAGATAAAAGCAAATTTGCATAGTAATGAGATTGATGTGCCTGTTTATTTTTACATTAAGAATTAAATCTTGGCTAATATTTGATACTTTAGGATGCAAGGCATCTTCAATGTTTTTTCAGTGTTAACATTTTGATTTTATAATCATTAATGTTTTGCATGAAGACAATACAAAATTTTACTGTTGTCAAGTTTTTTGTGACCCCACATTTAGTTACATAATACCAAAGGGAGATACAACCCACAGTTTAAGCAGCACTGATCTAAATTATTCTAGTCAAATGAGATATTAAAAAACAACTGTTTATATTAATTTAAAAACTATGTTTAAACTCTGCTTATACAACAATACTTTAAGATGATTTTCACAATTGTTTGATCATTAAATGTTTTTATATGAATGTTTAATGATAAAATAAAAAACAACTTTTAAAATTTCTTTTACTTTGTAATCTAACATGATTTTTTAAATGTTTTTATATTAAACTGACTAAACAAATAACTAAATACACAAAAATTATATCTAGTATATTAGAATTATCATATATCCTTCTTTTGAGTGTAAAATTTTTGTTTGAATAGATTTTTATAGATATATGAAAAATCCTCAAGTTAAGTTTTGACTTTTTAAATTTTATATTTTGTTTACTGGATTACTATTATTTTAATTAATATAAAATCACTAAAATGACAGTGATGCTACTATAACACTATTTATATAGTTCTGGCAGATGGCCTATTTGGTTGTGCTCATCTCTAATAGTAAAACGAAGCACTGTTGTAAGCTTACTGTACATAAACCAAGTAATCATCTTACTCTATAAATTTTACAAATTGTACACTGCAAATAACTCACTCTATCACAAAATCGACATCCCTTTCAAATTGTCTTTAAACACACAATCCTTGAATAACATGCATGAATATATGATAATCATTTATATTTATGCTAGATATATATAATAAATTGTAATTATAAAAAAATTATAAAATTACTATCTAATAAAAAAAATCATTAAAAAATATTTGTATTCCGTTGATTATTTATGAAACAAGTAGAACTTACTAACAATATACTAGCTGCCAGTAATGTAGATTTTGTAACAGCACTGCTAATCATTTGAAATACAACATGAGGATCATGTTCTGACAGATGAAAACTTTGAGCAATACCACCTGTTAAATCTTGTAACACTTGGCCTGTATGACTATAATGAAGATTATCATATCCTCCATAAAATCTAATCAAAAGCAATAAATATAAATTATGTTATATAAAATATTATAATTGTACACCTCATCCATCTAATAGAAATTTAATATAAAATAAATTAATACTTTGCATAAGCTTTTTCTAATAATGCTGCCCAGAATTCTTCAGGATCAGAAGAATGAAGAAAGAGTAAACGACCTCTAAATGTTGGTAAACGATCATCTACTATGACTTCAATCCATTCACCAAACCTCCAAAATCTAAATCGAAAAATTCCACAATAACCAGAACCAAAATTTTGGTCAGATGGAGCAACACGTTCTAAAAACCTTGGTGTTAAGGTAAGACAAGAAATAGCTGCAACTAACCAACAATCACCTAAAATAAAAGTATCAAATATATTTTTATTTTACAATTTTGTAATGAATAAAATACATTTAATTAAGAAAAATATCCATATGATTAACAAGCATTGAGAACGTTTCAATAAAATGCAAGATTTGAATTTATTCATCAAAATTTATTTCTTCCCCTTCAAAGTAATCCCCTCCCACTGCAATGCACTTATGCAAATGTTTTTCCAATCCTCAAAACATGTTTTAAAGTCATTTTCATGAAACCCCTTCAGGACTTTCAATGAATTCTGTTTTTGACATCATTTAACTCAAAATAGTGACTACAAAGTAAAAATTTTAGTTGAGGAAACAAGAAAAAGTCACATNATAAAATACATTTAATTAAGAAAAATATCCATATAATTAACAAGCATTGAGAATGGTTCAATAAAATGCAAGATTTGAATTTATTCATCAAAATTTATTTCTTCTCTTTCAAAGTAATCCCCTCCCACTGCAATGCACTTATGCAAATGTTCTTCCAATCCTCAAAACATGTTTTAAACTCATTTTTGTGAAACCCCTTCAGGACTTTCAATGAATTCTGTTTTTGACATTATTTAATTCAAAATGATGACTACAAAGTAAAAATTTTAGTTGAGGAAACAAGAAAAAGTCACATGATGCCATATCTGGTGAATATGGAGCTTGTGGAACAATATTTGTTGAATTTTTGTCCAAAAATTCAACAAATAGTGTTCCACAAGCTCCATTGTGGAAATGAGCATTGTGAGCAGGTGCATTATCATGATGCAAAATCCATGTTTTCTCAGCACAAATCAAGTTGTTTTCTACGAATTTCTTCACACAAACAATGCAACATGCTCAAATAATATTCTTTGTTGACAGTTTGGCCAGTCAGAAGGAATTCATGATGCTCAACACCACAACAATCAAAGAAAACAGTCAACATGACCTTGATTTTTGACTGACTTTGGTGTGGTCTTTTCAGTCTTGCTTCACCTTTCAAGAGCCATTCACATGATTGTTGAGCTGTTTCGGTGTCAAAAACAAAGATCCATATTTCATCACTCATAATGATGCATTTTAAGAATGATTTGTGTTGAGAAAGCATTTCCTTGGTCACTTGAACAAGTTGTTTTTGAAAAAAATTCAACATTTTCAAGAAGGCTTAAGAAGCCACAAGCCCAAATAATCTTTTAACACTGCTTGAGAAAATTAACATGATACTGGAACATGTTCAATAATATCCCCAGTTGTTAAATGACAATCATTGAGCACCAAATCTTTGACCAACTGACCAACAACTGCCGTAAATTATCAGGCTATAATTTGGAATAAATAAATCTAAATTACAAATGAATTTGACACAAGAAGAAGACAATAGGCACCATCTCACATTAAAATTAATAATACGAGATGGTTTGTAGGGATGTTTATATCTGACCAACTGTGTTGTTCATCAGTTGAAGTGGATGGTCTACCAGAGTATGAAGAATGCATCTAAGAGTTCATCTTACATGCATTCTTTGCCTTCCTTGAACATCTTGTATCGCTCAAACTCTTGTTTTTGATAGACTATTGTCACCAAAGGCTTTTTGCAACATTTCCAACATTTTTGTAGCAGTAATTCTGTTAAAAAAACAAAATTTAATGCATGTTCTCTGCTCAATTACACTTGACATTTTGAAAAACTCCCAGCACAAAAATTCTTTGCACACAAAACAAGCATTTATTTGCAAACAAAAACAGAATGATATACAGATTGTTGCTGGATATCAATGAAAATTGTACCAAATGACAAAAAAATGATATAGCACCCTCTTGCATGCATGCAGTTTAATTGAACCATTCCCAATACCTTTTGATCACAGTAGTACATTTGNTTGCAACATTTCCAACATTTTTGTGGCAGTAATTCTGTTGAAAAAACAAAATTTAATGCATGTTCTCTGCTCAATTACACTTGACATTTTGAAAAACTCCCAGCACAAAAATTCTTTGCACACAAAACAAGCATTTATTTGCAAACAAAAACAGACAATGATATACAGATTGTTGCTGGATATCAATGAAAATTGTACCAAATGACAAAAAAATGATATAGCACCCTCTTGCATGCATGCAGTTTAATTGAACCATTCCCAATACCTTTTGATCACAGTAGAACATTACTTTAATAACAATAAATTTTATTATTCCTGAAAAGAAATATTTATTAATAATAATAAAACTTAGAGTGAAAGTTGAGATACAAATACAAGTTATTAAATTTCACAAATAGCGTATCTTAAATGCATAAAAGTAAACCTAATAGTAAACCTTCATTCATAAACCAAAAGCAAAAATTTGACACTTGAATGAAGACACTAATTTGGCTCTGATACTTTAATTGCTGTCAACAAATAAAAACTTTTTTGCTTGTAAATCACAGCAAAACAGTAGAAATCAGAATTAAAAAGTAGCGTTTACTGATACTGTTAGTTGATGAATGCATTTACAGAAATTAACCTATGCCATATCCAACTCACTCATTTATCAAAAACTTTAGTAATCCATATTAACTTAGATTTTAGAATCATTAAACAGTTTTCTCAGAGTTTACTTAAAGTATATCTAAGTTATTGATATCAGATTGGTAAGAAAATGGACTGATTCAAGTAAAATAGATCTAAATGTCAACTGAATTTGTATCTTGATACAAGCATCCATCAAGATACTATTCCAATCAATGGGACTATGTATCTATTGTTCTGAAAGTTTTTAAGAATGCTAAAAATTCTTAAATACCTAAATCTCCTTGTTCAATTTCAAAGCGAGATGCTCCATCAGAAATAAATTTCGGATGGCCACAAAGTTCCTGAAAATAAATAATTAGTCTATCAATGCATATAATTTTATCTCTTAATAATATGATTGAATTATTAATAATATAACATATAATGACAAATAATTATTAAAATATATCATACTTTCTGCAAAAAATTTTAATACATTATGCTATTTTAAACTGTAAATCCCTGCTAATTTTACATTCTGTATTTATGGCTGTGTGGAGTTATCACTGCTAGAAGTGCTCTTGGTATATTACATTTCTTTTTCTTCTTTTACACATTTGAAATTATATAAATTGATGTTCTAGTATTAAAATCAATTTCTAATATTTGCTTTCCGCTTTCTAGTATAATTAAAATTTTATTCTGTAGATTCAAGCTGATTCCTGTACAAGCCCTGGCTTCCCTTCTGTCTTGTCAACCTTGGTGGATACAATTTTTTGAAATAGATCATAATTCATAAAATAAATAAATAAATAAATATATAATATATATATGGAGGATGGGAGTGTCATAAAGTTTTAATTATCACAATGAATCATAATAACAGAATGTCATCTTATATAGGGAGTAGCTCATTTTCCTGAGCTTGTTGAACAGCAGAAGTGCTCTGCATAGCGTCAAAATCACCACTTGTCGATTTTTTATTAATTAAAGTGGCGATAAAAATCCTAATCGCTTGTTTCGACATTCGGCGTGAAATTGAATCACAAATCACACTACAAGAAAGCAAAATGAACTTCTGTCCAATGAGAGTCCCGCGCACCCAACATCTAGCTATTTCATGACGTCACGTGGCAAGTTCAGGCAGAACTAAGGCGCTAGATATCCTAGGTAATCTAGCGCCTTAGGCAGAACGATGTTGAGAATTTCCAGTATTTTCCCATAGTTTCCAGATGTGAATTTTTCATCGACCAACAGAAATTTTAGGAAATTTTTTGGGATGACTTTTTCAGTAGACTTAAAACAAAAATATTGATACATGGTATAGGATCTTGGTTTCAGCGTGTTCGCTGTAAAAAGCTTCTCGAGCGCTGCATAAAGAAACGCGGGATACATGGAGACGCCTATTACACTGATTGAGCCATTTTTTCTATTTTTTTATTTTTTGGTAAACCATACTTAAGTAGCGTATTTTATTAAATACCTTAAATACTAATTATTAATTAAACGAGTTTCATTTCAAATGCAAACGAGTTCAGTTTTCTTAACGTTTATAACAATCACGAATGGGATGAGCGTATATTTAATTCCATAGGGAAAGTATTTAATAAATTTTAATTATTTATAATAAAATTCTTGTACAATATCTACGGATATGGATGAGAATGCTAATATTTTGTTTATCAGTGAAGTAGCCTACTCTGTTTAGGATTTCATAACTAATTTTGCAGTGAGTTATAGATATTGAGTAGGAAAAAAGTCACTTAACACCCTTGCTACAGAACATACGATGTACTCAGTTAATTCGCTCATTCAGGAACTCAGGAGGAAACAGATTGATGTGTGTTACGCGTACGGCCGACATCTTGATGACTGCCATATTGAATGCAACTCTGAAACTAAATGGGAAGGTGGGGTCATGTGAAAAATCATTTAGAGTCAGAATTTCACATGGTATTGATTCCTGAAAAATTTTATTGACCTACCTCAAACGGTTACAGAGTTACGCACGTTAGGCCTACATGATGTGCTCAATATACTGTACATCCTTTGGGTACATTCTATATTTTAGGAAAGAAAGTCACTTAACACTCCTGTTAAGTGACTTTCTTTCCCACCCTGTATAATAGGATTTTTCATAAACCAGAGAATTTCAGGTAAAGATAATAGACGGCCATATGGCCGAGATGGTAAAGGCGTCAGCCTGCCTCTCTAGGATATCCAAGTTTGTCAGAACCTGAGAAATCTCAGCAATTTGTCAGGGCCCGCCTGTCCCGAATAAATCAGATCCCATCCCCCATCGTCTAGCCACCCCATTGTGGTTCTGACCAAATCTATAATTAGTGTGATTATTTAAAAAACCCTCTTGATGCCGGCAGTGCAGAAATGATTTAACAAAAAATATAAATAAATATATCAATAAATATTATGATAATAACGAATTAATACAAACGAGCAAAAATTATTGTGATGCCAGGCTGCAATGTTTAATTATATTCTTAATTTATTTAATTTAAAATATATATTCTTGATCTGAAATTAGTAGAGTCACTGTACTTTTCCTGATAACAACAGTCATGCCGGTCCGGTCATGTATGTCAACGGTCACCAACCTTTCTGACCTCATAGACCACTAAACTCACAATTTTGAATCCCATAGACCATTATCATGAATTTTTTAAAATGATACAAACATCTATAAAACGAGCAATTATTTATTGTGACATCGACACAATGCCAAGCTGGAATTTTTAATTATATATTTTTTAATTTATTTCATTTAAAATATATGCTCTCCACCTGAAATTAGTATTATATTGTCACTGTACAGTACATCATACTTTTCGTTTAGCAATCGAGTCGTGCCAGTCATCTAGCTAACTCCTTTCAGGGGAAAAGTTTTGAATTGAAATAACGTGACTTTCGGTTGGCATCGGACAGTTAATCGGGTGATCGGGACCTCCTATCCCTGAGCTCTCCGTATCTGGTCTCGGCTTTCATCTAACTCTGTTCTCAAGATTAAGGAAAGACAGACATACGGACGGACGGACGCCCGGCAATGGGAATTTATAGGTCTACAATTTTTTCAAATTGCAATCCAATAAATTATACAAGTCGAGAATATATATAACGCAATAATATATATAATTAACTAAATAAGTAAAGTCTACTTACAAAGGGACGTAACCATGATATATACGTATAACTTTTTTTGTTCTTTCCAAATAGCATTCTAGGTGTTGGAGGAAAATCCGGATCTTCAAATAAAAGCCCTCTCTCTCTGCAAAGTCTTCGTAAATAATTATATCCATATTTTATCGTCTCTCCATTTGCTACCGTAAAACTAGCTGTAGTTGTGGATTTGGCTTGAGATAGAACTGAGTGATTCTCAGATTTGTCCCGAAGCGGTTGACCCATCACTTTTCTCGATTCAATTCGACCTAAATTTCGATAAATTTATATAATTTAAAATATGTTAATAATTTTACATGCAATAATTTATTGTTAGTTAGCTAGAATATGGATGTTTGTAATTGAAAAATATTTTAGTTTAATTATGATCAGAATCAAAACATGTAAACGATAAATAGAAACTAACTTGAGACAGCTAATTTTATTCAGTAGACTACATCATTGATTATAAACGAATGAAGAAATTATAATAATGATAATTACCAATATGAAAATATCCCTAAGAAACACAAAATGAACAAATTTAAAGTAACTGATAATAAAAACAATATGTTTACAGTATTCTCGGTCAAATTACTATACAAAATTATAATCTGTCATACAGATTATAATTTTTTCCAGACATCTAAAAGCGCTACAGAAGTACAGCTATATCATGATGACTTCTATCCTTAACGAAATTGTTTATCATCTAAAAGCAACCTACATTTTAAGAGCGATATATCAAATTATTATTATTTTATATAAATAAATTAATTAAATATATTTATCACAATTTCTTCTGATTTACAATATAACAAAAATGTTTTTACATCAAAATAATGTAAAGTTGTGTCATATAATTTTACAAATCTATGTAAAATTATTGAGTCGTTTTAATAGCGAAGATTTTTACACTCCTTTCTCTTCTCAGACACCAAGAGGACTTTTTATGCCCATCGGTTGGGTTTACAATTGGGATAACCTGGTCAGCACATCTCAGAATTTTTGAGCCGAGCCGGAATTAAATCCCAGTCTCCTAGCAGATAGGTATGGATTGTCAGATGACCGAGCAGTTAAGAGGTAACCTACCGCTCTGGGAGGAGCCAGGACAGATCGAAAAATTCCAGAAATTTTTCCGAGGGAGAGCCGTCCGGCTACTCCATTTTGAGCCTGGCCGAACCAACCCCTAATGGGCTTGCTAGAAAGGTCCTCTTATTTGCCATAGGATGGATAAGTTAAAAAAAAGCAACTGGTATTTTTATCGATTTAGTCATGCGCCTGCCTGATTAGTGAGATAGAAACATTATTTTTCCGTAATGAGATCCTTTTAGTAATACCCGAAGTTAAGCAAACCTCAAGAAACGAATATTATAAGAAATAGGAATTGGTTAATTCAAAATTCTTAATAGTCTTTAGATATTAGATTGTTTGATCGATACATATTTTAAAAAAATTCAGGACAATTTTATATTTGAAAATATCATTGATTAAAAAGAAATATTATTAGGAAAGTTGTTAATATTTGTCTGTACTTTAAGATTGACTAGAATTTTTATACAGGAAATTTTTTACGGTAGAAAATAGAAAAACTCTCTAAGAATTTTCGCTTTATTATTATTTTTTTTAAATCAAATATTATTTTCATGTTTTTTTTTGAGTAATTTCATTATTAGAAATTTTGCATCCAGAAAACAATTCACGTTATATTTCTTTTATGAAAAGGATGTAAAATTTCTTATTAGGTAGCTCTTTTATTTTTTGCTGATAAAAATAATTTCGATACATAAATTATTGAGGATGAATAAATAAAAGAAAAAATTTTATTGAAATATAGATAAAAATTACTCTTTTTTTGTAAAAATGTACTTTCGGTTTCATTATTTGCCTAATCGTATATAGGATAATTCATAAAATAAAAAGGAAACGAATTCTTATCAAACTACATTTTTTATTTTTTAGAAAAACTCATATCATTCAATAAATGAGGTTGTCAGATAAGATGTAAACGATAAATGACAATTAATTATATACATGTAAATAACACTAATAAATCTTAGTGATTGCGACGCGCGGAATTACGTCAATAAAATTATATTTGATATATAGTACTGTACATATGACTTTTTTCTAAATCCATTAGAATGCATTTGTCTATTTACTTAAAAC
The DNA here is from genome assembly GCF_000671375.1 of Centruroides sculpturatus. Taxonomy (NCBI): domain Eukaryota; kingdom Metazoa; phylum Arthropoda; class Arachnida; order Scorpiones; family Buthidae; genus Centruroides; species Centruroides sculpturatus. Next base: position 518,835 of record NW_019384346.1, read on the forward strand.
AGGATTTTAAAAGTTCAAAATTTGAGAAAATAATCACTTTGTACAGTGCTTTTGAATTTTACATCATCATTAGTATTTAAGTTTTGATTTTTGTTTCGAATTTTCGAAGTTCTGGTTGCCTGATCCGAATTAATTTCAAACGCTATTAATTCAACAGTGAATTTACTGAGTTCAGCTGAATGAATTATTGAATAAAAGATTTAGTTAATATTGATATGTTAAAACGGTTTAAAATGTGGCTTTCTTCTGAAACATTCGATGTAGAATAATACAGTAATTAACAACAACAACAATAATAATAATAATAATGATAAATCCCACAACGAGTTACCTAACTTTTCCGACATTTAAAACTTCGTATGTGGTGCCATCTGTTATAATATTTTATTATTATTTTTTATATTTTTAATTAAGCTTTTGGGTTTTATTAAAAAGATGCAAAATCCATGTTTTCTCAGCACAAATCAAGTTGTTTTCTACGAATTTCTTCACACAAACAATGCAACATGCTCAAATAATATTCTTTGTTGACAGTTTGGCCAGTCAGAAGGAATTCATGATGCACAACACCACAACAATCAAAGAAAACAGTCAACATGACCTTGATTTTTGACTGACTTTGGTGTGGTCTTTTCAGTCTTGCTTCACCTTTCAAGAGCCATTCACATGATTGTTGAGCTGTTTCAGTGTCAAAAACAAAGATCCATATTTCATCACTCATAATGATGCATTTTAAGAATGATTTGTGTTGAGAAAGCATTTCCTTGGTCACTTGAACAAGTTGTTTTTGGAAAAAATTTAACATTTTCAAGAAGGCTTAAGAAGCCACAAGCCCATATAATCTTTTAACATTGCTTGAGAATATTAACATGATACTGGAACATGTTCAATAATATCCCTAGTTGTTAAATGACAATCATTGAGCACCAAATCTCTGACCAACTGACCAACAACTGCCGTAAATTATTCGGCTATAATTTGGAATAAATAAATCTAAATTACAAATGAATTTGACACAAGAAGGAGACAATAGGCACCATCTCATATTAAAATTAATAATACGAGATGGTTTGTAGGGATGTTTATATCTGACCAACTGTGTTGTTCATCAGTTGAAGTGGATGGTCTACCAGAGCATGAAGAATGCATCTAAGAGTTCATCTTACATGCATTCTTTGCCTTCCTTGAACATCTTGTATCACTCAAACTCTTGTTTTTGATAGACTATTGTCACCAAAGGCTTTTTGCAACATTTCCAACATTTTTGTGGCAGTAATTCTGTTAAAAAAATAAAATTTAATGCATGTTCTCTGCTCAATTACACTTGACATTTTGAAAAACTCCCAGCACAAAAATTCTTTGCACACAAAACAAGCATTTATTTGCAAACAAAAACAGAATGATATACAGATTGTTGCTGGATATCAATGAAAATTGTACCAAATGACAAAAAAATGATATAGCACCCTCTTGCATGCATGCAGTTTAATTGAACCATTCCCAATACCTTTTGATCACAGTAGAACATTACTTTAATAACAATAAATTTTATTATTCCTGAAAAGAAATATTAATAATAATAAAACTTAAAGTGAAAGTTGAGATACAAATACAAGTTATTAAATTTCACGAATAGTGTATCTTAAACACCTAAAAGTAAACCTAATAGGTAGACTTCATTCATAAACCAAAAGCAAAAATTTGACACTTGAATGAAGACACTAATTTGGCTCTGATACTTTAATTGCTGTCAACAAATAAAAACTTTTTTGCTTGTAAATCACAGCAAAACAGTAGAAATCAGAATTAAAAAGTAGTGTTTACNTTTTTACATTTTTGGATTCAGTGTACCTTGAAACGCCGAGAAAAATAAATAAATAAATAAATAAATAAAATAAAAAATAAATAAAAATTGTTTAATACCCTCTTTGAGGGTATTAAACAATTTTTATTTATTTTTTATTTTATTTATTTATTTATTTATTTATTTTTCTCGGCGTTTCAAGGTACACTGAATCCAAAAATGTAAAAATCTCGGGGGGGGGTCAATTTTTTGACCGCTTGCCATACTCTCTCTCTGTTTTATATATAACAGGGCCAGAAAAGTAAAAATTAATAAAATCGAAAATGCTTCAAACTGAATTGGTTCTTAACTAATAGAACATGTACGTTTATAATATGAATTTAAGGAAGTTATTAAAGGAAAGTAATTTAAACAAAATGATGATGGTCAATTTTTTCTAAATTAATATTAACAATCTTGCTTATTAATCGAAGTATTCATTATGATTAGTGATTGTAAATAACTTATGGTCAGAATCACTTTAAAAAATTACAAAAATTGGATTGGAATCGGATCTTTCACAACGAAATCGGAGCTGGTCGGCAGCATGGCCGAGACGGTTAAGGCACCACTACCACTCTGAAGACCCTGAAATCGATTCTGGGCAGTCGAAAAAACCCAGGTTTTTTTCGATTGTCCGGAATTTTGCAGGTCTATCTGGGATAAGCTGAGCCCCGTTCCTCCCATTCGGCTGCCTCATTGCAAGCCTGGCCGAATCCACGATGGGCTTGTAGAAGACGACTCTCTTAGTTCACAGGGCGAAAAAGAATATATATATGGAAGAATTAAATGAAGAAAAAGAATATCATTACAGATTAGTTTTCTTACAAGTCAGTTACATTATAATAAAATAACTAATATTTTTCCGAATAATTTTTATAAATACAGTGGAGCGTCGATTATCCGAAAGTCAATCATCCGAAACGTCAATCATCCGAAAGAATTCCTGTCGGCAAATTTAAATTTTTGCCAGTGCTGTGGCGCTTCAATCTTTGGCTGTCTTGGGCTACTCAAATATTTTACGTTTTTGATACTAAATTAACATCTGAAGTATAATTTTTTATTGTTTTTATATTTTTCAATATATTTATTTTGTTTGTACAAAATAAAAAAAATAATTTTTAACGATACAATAGTCTTCGTTAGGCTTAACATGACGAAAATTCAACGCGAAGCGACACGCAACGGAGAAAAATTTCGAAATCGGATACGTTAAACTATTTTTTCGTACGTAAATCAGTTATCCGAAATATCAGTTATCCGGACAACCCCAGTCCCCAATTGATTCGGAAAATCGACGCTCTACTGTATTTAAATCCGAAATATCTATTTTGGAAAAATGTCTGTTGTATGGCATTTTGTATAATCAAATCTTTGGTCTCGTTAATGTATAAAATATAAAACACTGCATTTCGTTTCTTACCTCTTCTTGTATGCGTTAAGAATCCAGGACAGAAAAGCATTGATCATGAGTGCTAACTCAGATCCTATTGTTAGGAACGCCCTCCACTTTCATGTCGTCATCTATTTTTTTTTAAATATTTTCCGCTCTATGGGCATTGAAAGGGTCTTTATAACAAACCTATCGTAAGTTCGACCAGGATAGCAATGAAAACGACAATGAAAGATAGGACCTGATATATCTGGCTAAATAACTTCTAAAAATTTCTCTCTGAAGGATCTAAATCCGAACAGATCCCAAATCTACATCCTTCGAGGCAGGTTGACGTCTTTACCGCAATGCTATTCGAATTTATATTTGTAATAGTTAAAATTATCTATTTTTTTGAAAGACGGAATAAATGTTTAGTTTCATGTTATTACTTGGAATGCATTTTGAGAGAAATTCCTGAGAAATGATTCTATGCATGATCAATTTGTTTATAATGCCACGATTCTATATAGGAAAATATAAAAAGAGCAAATATCTTTCTTTTAAAATTTTAATATTAAAAGATAATTTTAAAATTACTGTTGTGATCTTTAAAAATCTGTCTTAAGAAAGAAGTTATTTAGCTAGTCCGAATCGATAGTTGCATTTTTCATTTTTTCAAGCGACTTATTTTAAAATTATTTTTAATAGTTGCATTCACGCATTTTTAAGAATATAATCGTTGCAGAATAACCTTTATTAAAAATATATAAACGTTTATTAAAAATATTTAGGCTCCGTATAATCTGAATAAGATCGAGGAAGAAATTTTTTGTCTTTGTACAATATTAATCTTTGTAACATAATTTTCTAAAAATTGATTAATTCTATAATTTCTATCTAATTCTAATTTATAATTATTTATTCATTCATAGTTATGCACATTTAATTTAATAAATGCATATTCGTGTTTCTATTATATTACATTTATTATAAAAAGTAAAATCTACGGACTCCCGTATTCGAGAACAAATAAATGACGATGGCCAGCCGAGGCAGCGTCAGCTTATCGCTCTGGGAAGCTGGGGATCGAATCTGGACAGAAACTCTAGGAATTTTTCGGGGAATGGTCTGTCCTGGATATATTGGCCCTTTTAAATGAAAGCCAATGAGAAATAAAAGACCGTCAATAAAGTTGCCAGATTCGTCCTCCAGCTCGGAGGAGGTTTTAACGAAAATTTTTAAAAGGTCAGTTTTAAAAGCACTTTCAGCCAGGATAAAAATCCTATAGGGCTTCACTGACGCGACGATGTAATGAATGGTAGTTTAAAAGAACAATAAATATCGCACAGGACGAACTAAAGTTTTAGGTATTTAGATTATTTAATAATTAATTATTAATAGCAAAACAAGGGAAAAACTAACTACAATTTCCAGAACTTTTTTTATTAGTTTTGATAAACCGGAACATTCAAAAATCCCGAAATCTTTTCGGGATACGGGGATTTGAGGCCCGAAATCGGGACGTCTCTTAGGTCTTTATGGCAGAAAGAGCAGAAAATTAAAAAAAGTATCAAAAAAATTTCGAAAAGATAAAGCAAAATAAATGAAAAAAGAATTTATTTTTTCTATATTTTGCTATTATTGCCGAAATGCTGATATTTTCTTGAATTATATGTTAACCTATAAATTTTTTGCTAATGACACATAGCCTAACTTTTTTAATGGACTAGCGATGTTATCGACTAAAAAAGCGTTAACCTTTTGTTTTCATTTCAATAGACAAGTAATTTGATGAATGCGTCATAAGTTCTTACTAACTGTAGTTTTTTTTTTTTTTTACATAATGGTGACGAACAATAGACATTTAAAAGTTTATATAGTATAAAATTCTGTCAAGCGTAAAAAAATAACTCAAATTATTATTATATAATTTTTTTTTAATCCCGCTCAAGAAATCAAACTTAGTTTAATAAATTTCTTATAACATCATAGAAACGGTCTAATCTATGTTTGATTTTTATTTAATTTCAACACTTACAGTAGACCTATTATTGATACAATTATAAAGTACAATTGATGCTATGTTATTTTAATAAGTAATGCCATTGCGAAGTATACATCCTAGTGACTATTATCTAGATAATAACTTAGTCCAATTAAAGTTAAATACAATGGATAATTTCTATCAGTAATATCAAACATCATATATCCAATTACATAACTTTTTTTCTAGCAAAGACATTACAAAGCTTGATGGTCAATTGGTCATTCCACCCTTACCAGGTAAGTCAGTAGACTTCTGAGAATTATAATTAAGAACTATAGACTTACTTAATTGGTTATTAATTTAATTAGGCCTAATATTCTTTTTATATTAAATTTTTAAATACTTTAAAATCAAAATTTAATTAAAGAAGATCAAACGTTTCAAAATTTTCGTTTATATTAATAAATACTAATATACTAATATAAATATTTTAAACAAAACCTATAATACTCGTATTAAAGTAACAATTTTTTAAAGATATTTTATACAGATTTAAATAACAACTGCAATTGATAACAGTAGATGTATGGACCCATGACCGCTACCTACGACATTATTACCTACTGTTATTATTTATTCTTTATTCTATATAATCAAAAAGAAAATCTACATCATTAGCGCATGTAAAAATAGAAAAAGTAGGTCAGATGGTTAAAATTGATTTCATGTGGGAATCGTAGCCCGAATATTTGCATGTAATTATCTTAGGTAAGATTGTTTTTGTATTTTTAATATAGAATATATACTGTAGATATTCTTTCTAAAAAATCAATTAAAGAGTAGGCTATTCATTACGCCTTTTTTGAAATAATTTTGAAAATATTACCGTTGAATTAAATATACTTTTTTAATTATGAATATTAGTCGATACTCAGAACTGCATTTCAAAAATTTATTAGAACGTATAGTACAGAATGGCTTAAATAATTATTTAAAATATATCAAATGCTAATCTACTAATAATTAGAATGTGAGTTAAACTGTAGAAGTTCAGTAGCGGGATCCTAAAGTACCAAAGGGAAGACTAACTCAAAAACAAAACAATACTGTATATATATCCAGCTAGGATTTCTAGGAGTTGAGTAACTTTCCCGGTAAAAAAGTTAAAATTTTGTGTGTTGCGCCATTTGTTATGAGATTTTATTTTAACAACTTCTCATATTATTAATTATTATAAAATGGTAAACAACTTAATTTTGAGGGCAGAGATAAATTTTATACAACCAAAAAAAAAAAAATTGTAAATGTTAATAATGAGTAAAATCTTCATTAAGTCCGATCCCACTCGAGAAATGATACACGACTCCCCTCAATCTTTCCACTCCTTTAACTTTTAACCATTCAAAATTAATAGAATCAATGCCTCAATACACAAACCTCGTAACAAATTTCAGAAATTTTCGACAAAAGAAACAGGAATTATTAAGCTCAGGAATCAATGCCTCTAATACACAAACCTTGTAACAAATTTCAGAAATTTTCGACAAAAGGAACAGGAATTATTAAGCTTCAAAGTGGGTGATTCGTGTCACCAAACACAAACATACACACACAGNAATTTTCGACAAAAGAAACAGGAATTATTAAGCTCAGGAATCAATGCCTCTAATACACAAACCTTGTAACAAATTTCAGAAATTTTCGACAAAAGGAACAGGAATTATTAAGCTTCAAAGTGGGTGATTCGTGTCACCAAACACAAACATACACACACAGTCGAAAAATGTAAAAATCTTGGGGGATCATTTTTTGACTGATTGCCATACTTTTCCTCTGATATATATAACAGCCAGAAAAGTAATCTAAAATAATTTGAATAAGTACAGTACCTTTTATTAATACCTGTGCGACAATTCTATTGAGAATGGTCCGATAAACCATATTTGCCATAATAAATGTTTTTAAAAACATTTTGAGGTTCTAACAAATAAATTTTAATATACAGTCAAACCTTGGGTTTTGAACGCCTCGCTTTTCGAACAATTCGGTTTACAAACAAAATTTTGAATACCATATTTGCCCCAGTTGCTGTACGATAACTCGGTTGCCGAACAAGCTATTCGGCAAGAGCCAGCCACAAATTAGAGAGACACAGACGATCAACTCTCTACTTCATGTATTAAAGAAAATTGACGGTCTGACCAATCAACGATGGGACTGCCGATTCAGAAGTGGCGCAGAGACACGGCCACCTAGATCCTACTAGGCCTGATCCTGACATCACAACTGGTCTTGTGACGTAGAAGAATGAGTACTTTAAACCGCCATTTTCAATAGTTTCCAAGCGAAGAGAAGTAAAGTTTTATTTTGTTTTTTGTGAAAGTTAATATATAAAGTGAATATATAAGGTTACTATCATTTTAATAAAGAGTTTTGGTATTGTATATAATACTTTAATTAATTAAAGAAATACATAATTTCAATTAATAATATTGCCTAAGTACAGTAATATCCAATCGAGAACCTACAGGCTAAACTATAAACTTTAATAAGAAAGTATATGGTCTACTCGTTTCTTCTCGATTGGGCGTTAATCAATAATACAAGTATGATAATACAAGTATGATATTTGTTTTCTTTTTAATATTATAGTCTCATAAATTAAATATATATTATTTTACGTACGAATTTTAATGAATTCTAAGATTATATAAAGAAAAAAGTTTGTTAGAGATTAATTTTGGTTAGAAGGAAAGTAAAAAATAAGGCTTCTGAGAATTAAAATACTGTATATTATATGGTACGTAGAAGTTAGACAGAATATATTGATACTTCTCCGAGAAATTAAAACTTATTTATTAAAATTATATAAATAATTTTAAATTTTTTTAATGATACAAGGGAAATGTGCGTATTATATTTGTTAATAAACGTTAAAATAACTAATACAGAATTAAAATAAACTGTGTATAGGGTTTAATGTAGACCTATATACTTTTTTAGTCTGATATATAGTATAAGAATTTGAATTGTTATACAGTACATTTAAAAAAGAGATTGGAACATAAATGTAAATTTTTGTTTTATAATGTTAAGAGGATGTTTAGAAATTAAAACTAAATATAGGGGAGACCGGGGCAAGATCGGCATGTTAAGCTTTACTTAAATTTTGTGTAATAAATACTGCTGTAAACTGAAAAAAAAGCTTTGCATATTGTCTATTGGAATGTTACCTTACTATAGAACTGGTTAAAATCAGTTTGGAAATAAAAATAATTAAAATAATTACAACTTTACAAGAAGAGAGAAATTGACGAAGTTGCCCCGGGTATAGGGGCAAGATCGGCAACTTCTCTCTTTTTGTAAAGTTGTAATTATTTTAATTATTTTTATTAAAGTTGCCCCTGGTATAGGGGCAACAGTAATGGGGCAAGATAGGCACGTATATAAAATTATGTTATTAACAATGTATAAGTTGGAATTCACTATTAAAACAAAGAAATACAAATCCAACACCCATTTAATATTATTACAACGAAATGCAAGTTCAAAGACATATATACATGAATAACAAATGCAAACATGTTTTCATTTATCATCTGTTTGATTTTTATCCTTTGCTTCTAATGTGGCTTTATGTTGCCGATCTTACCCCGCTAGTCATGATTTCGAAACATTAAGTACAACCCTGAGAACAGAATGCCAAGCCACGATCTGGCCACGTGAATAAGTTGAAGTTACATCCTTCTAACAGGAAAAGTAACTTTCGTTATCATGGAATTATAACAAAACCTGCCAATTCAATATAAATGGAAAAAAAATATTATATGGAATTGAACGAAAATGAAAATTTGCTTGATAATTCAACTACGCTTGTTGGAGAACAATAAAAACACTACACTCAACAAGCCACCAATAAAACTCAACTGCCTAACCTATAACCAAAGTCTCCTTTTAATTTGTTTTTAAAAAAAAGCGCTTGACAAACTTGCCCCGCATGCCGAAGTTGCCCCGGTCTCCCCTAATTATTAAAACTTTGGTTTTTACACCGAAACTGAAACTAAAACTAAACTTAAAAATAAAATCAAAATTAATTAATTAATTTAAATTAAAATTTAAATCAAAGCAATTAAAACATATTTGGGAAAGAATGGATAAAATACTCGTTGTTTGTCTTGATTGATTTGGTTACATTTTATTTCATCCAACAGAGTTGGGTCTCTGTTTATAGCACTTTTTTGTAAAGTGATGGTTTCGGTTTCGGTTGGCTGTGACGAAACATTTTGCTTTTACTATATATAAATAATGTATACAGAATAAATACAGATAATATTATATTATATTGTATTTGTATGAATTTTTATGCATGAAATACAGTTAAAAGGTTAAAAAAGGAAAAAAATTTTGTTTTGGGGATCGGGAACAGATTAATCCATTCTATATTGTTTCTTACGGGAAAATTTGTCTCGGTTTTAGAACAAATCGATTTTCAAACAACTTTTAAAGGCTAATTAAGTTGGAAGACTGAAGTTTGAATATATATATATTATTTGTTTTTGTGTCAATGGGGAGGCTCAAGTCTCTGTAGCCCTGTCGTTTGATATACTATTAGGATTTATTCTAAAGTTCTCATTTTCTTTTTTATCCAACTGACTAAACGTTGGTATGATTGTTGCTTTTAAAAATATTTCTTCATATTCTTTGTACAAAGTAAATCTTAATTTAACATTTTTTTAAAGATTTGATAAATAGTAAGATTTTAAACTAATATAATTAAAAAGAAGCAAATACAGTATTTATTGTAAATATTCACAATGTTGGGTGCAATTTTTAATCATATTTTTAATTTATTTAATTTAAAATATATGCTCTCCACTCCACCTCAAATTATTGAGTGGCTTGTCCCTGTACATCATACTTTTCCTTTAACAATAGAGTCGTGCTAGTCATCTACCTACCTTTGAGGGAAAATTTTTTTAATTGAAATAACATGACTTCCGGTTTGCATCGGAAGTTCATATATATTTAATCGGGGGTCTCATGCCCTTAAGCTTTCCATGTCTGGTCTTGTCTTTCATCTATATAACTCCTTTCTCGAGATTAAGGAAAGACAAACAGCGGACGGACGACAGTGGGAATTTATAGGTCTACAATTTTTTCAAATTGCAGCCCAATGACCATTCTTCACGATGTATTATATATTGATTAACGTAGTAAATTTTATTTAAGTAAAAGCTTAACTTTTGCATCATAATAAAAGAGAATTCAATGAACATTTAGTTGTTAAATTTGTATATTTATCCGTATTTGCAACAAGTGCACAAATTGAATAAATTTATATAATCTAGTAATAAAGTAATAACTTATTTTAAAGACGCCAGAAAGCGGTGATGATGAAAATTTTAACTTGCTGCAGTAAGGAACTCTGGTTTTAGTCCAAATCAGATCCTCAGAATTTTTTCGTGGATAGAGTAGTCAATCTGATGATCACAGATATATCAGGGTCTGCTCCTCACCATTCGACTGAATTACTATTACAGTAACTATATTAAAATATTTTATTAATATTCAAAAGACTAAAATTATCTAGAAGATTCAGTATAGAAGTTTCTTTTTAATTCAATATAATTCTTGAATCAATCAGATATTATATTCTTTGTTAAGAAATCCGAGAATAATCAGCATTTCACTTTAAATTTTCATACATATTTCTTAACACGCACCTCATGTTTTATCATGCCGATTTCATCAACAATAGACATAAAATAAAAAGTTCTATTAGCATCAATGAATAGCGAAGCGTTAAACTAATCTTGAATTCTTTCCGTTTCATTATGCAGAAAAAGTTTAAAAATAGCGGCAAGGAAAGTTTTTAAAAACAAAAGTAAAGGAAAAGTGCATTGTTACCTTCTATCTTAATTTATACAATGTTTAATAAAGGAAAGAAAATCTCATAGGCTACAATTTTTTAAAATGAATTTTACTTTTCCTCGAGATCATTTCTTTGCAGAGTTATATTATAAATTATCGAAATTTCAGCAACTCTATCGTTCTGATTCTTTATTACGAAAAGTTCAAAGATTCCTTTCTACACGTTCTGCTAGAATCATTCGTTAATTCTGTGAACTCAATGAAGCACTACTTTTGTAACAATTTATTTCAGTTACTTTAAATTTTTTTAATTATTGGATTAATCCATAAAGAAATATCAACTTTTTAATAATGTAAAGCTAATTACGTAAATATTAACGCTGTAAATAAGATGTGTAACAAAAAATAGTTAACAAATTTTAAATTTTTTTGTTGCACATTCACATATTTTAAACATTTCTGGTTACTGCGTATACATTAAAAAATATACATGTTTTGGTTGTTAAAAACTTTAGGCAAAAACTTATTATACAATTTAGACAAATAGCTCGTATAGAATTTCAGCTTTATTTTACTACATTCAAAGTTTTTATATGTTTGTTAACTTATGTACTGTACTAATTTAAATGAAAACTCGTTTATTTATTTTTTCCTTTTATTAAAATAAATATCTGACTGTTGATTGTCGTTAATATTTTTTATCTGAACAATGTCACGAAATATTTAACATTAAATGACATTACAGATGAAAAAGTTTGGTAAATAAAATAAACTTTTAGTACATGTATTTGTATTTTAAGCATGTGCTTTAACATTTAACGTTTAAAATAGCGAGGAAAATAATTTTGAATTTATTTTAAAATATTTTTAAAGATTTTAAATTTCTTCTTTGATTTTATTTAAATATATCTCTCTTAAATACATCAGAAATTATATTCTAATCTGTTTAAGCAATACATTTTTTATAATTTGTGGACAGTTCAGTTAATCATATGATTATAAGATATTTGTGAAAATCATATAATAATTATTAATTGAACTTGTTTCATCAGTCGCAATGACATTTATTAAAAAATTCTTAATCAGCAAGCGAAATTATTGCTATTTGTAAAACAAATAATATAAGATATTTAACAGTAATAAGATAGCAATAGCATTATGTTTCTTAGAAATGAATATTATTTAAAATTTAATTAGATTGTGATATTCACTCTAAAATTTATTATTATAATTCAAAATATTTCAATATACTTGCTAAAATTATAGCCTATACATTATTTCCTGGATACTGGAAAAAGTTTTTGTAAGAAAATATAATAATCTTAAGAATAAATGATGATATATATAAGAATTCAAATTATAATTGAAATGTGTATTATGGCATTACATTACATATACATTACATTAAGTATAACATTTATACAATGGATATGAACTGTTGAAAATATAGATCTATATATAATTATAGATCTATAGTATAATTAATATTCATAAAGAATCTTTCAAACGTTTCTTTATAATATTATATATTATTTCATAAATGAACATCTTCAGTAAATAGTAATTAGTGCTTTTTTTATTTCTATTTATTTTGAATTTACCAGAAAATTTTCAAATGCTGTAAAATTGGCCTTCACATATTTTGTATGGCATGGAGAAATCTTTGTACCAATCGATTATCCTCGTTAGCTTGAAATAGTTCTTAAATTATATCCTTCTGTATCAAATAGTTTGAGATATAATCGAGGTTTTTTTCATGACTGTTCTTTTTTAAAATTGCAGTGTTTAATAATAAATTATTATTATTATTATTATTAAAAATTAAATTTTATGTTTTTGAAAATTATTACTATCATTTTATTTTTATTTCAAAGTTTTGTAATAACTGATTACTTTTTTAGATAAGTGATTAATATTATAAATGATTAATTTATTACAAAAAAGCGCTAGTTTTGTAGTCACTGTTATTGTGGTTCTCTGTATAACGTAATGCCATAAACGTTAAATATAATTTATGTAATGAGCAATGTAATTTCGTTCTTTAAATAGACTAATTTCAAAATTAGTAATGTTTAAATAACAAAATTACTTCAAAATAAAAACTTTATTTTATTTATTTATTTATTTCAAGAATTATTTCCGAAGTTTTGGTATCTCTCATTTTGCATCGTTTGATTTTTAGTCTCTTTTTTAAAGCGATAGCTTTTAACACAAAAGATTTTTAAATACATAATTTTTAAACATTTTCTTATTTAAAATAACTTACTTGTTTTAAAAGTTTAATGTTAATTTTCGTATAAATTTAATTCTTTGCATTATATCTAATCTTTTATTTCATACAAATCTTTAAACTTTACGAAATTTAGAAAATTGCATAACATTTTTTATTAATTTGCTTATATTTTTTATAAATAAATCTTTGAGTTTTTAGTTGCACATTTCTTTTATGAAATAAAAGCAGTAGCTCCTCATTATATCACTCATTCGGATATATCGCAGTGTTTTTGTAATGTATTCCAATATATAAGCACTTTAGCTAATAATTTTTTTTAATCGATTGCAATTGAATACTGGCTATGAAATACTGCCTTATTCCAACATTGAACTTAAAACTATCATATACTGAATATTGGCTATGAAATACTGCCTTATTCCAACATTGAACTTAAAACTATCATATACTGAATATTGGCTATGAAATACTGCCTTATTCCAACATTGAACTTAAAACTATCATATACTGAATATTGGCTATGAAATACTGCCTTATTCCAACATTGAACTTAAAACTATCATATACTGAATATTGGCTATGAAATACAACCTATAAAACGCAACTTAATAATGTGAAAATAATGTTTTAATTTTTGTTTAAGTTATAAACATTTATTAAGGGAAAAAATAACTTTTATCATCTATGTCCAAAAGAACTTCTTTTTGAAAAAATTTTAAATCTAAATTATGTTTAGATTTATAGTAGAAGTAAAGAAAAGTGATCTCACAGAAACTATTGGAAAAAAAGAAAGTAGAAAATGCAAACATCGATCTTTATTTTAAATGTTAAAAAAAAAAATTGTAATAAAAATCTAGGGAACGAAAATAACGTTTCAATACTTAATTTCTAATAGGTTGATTGAAAAGAAAAATAATGCAAATTTCATGAACCATTCGTCTAATTATCCTAGTCTTACTTGTAAGTAACTAAAGGTCGTTAAAAAATTATAAATTAAATAAATCTTAACAATTTAATAATAGAGGATAAGAAATGTAGTCATTATGGATTAGCTTTATAGAATGAGAATGTATACTGTACTGTACACTCATTTCATCCAGTACTGTTTTTGTGTAGAAAGGATGGCTACTAGACAGAAACTATATTATATTATCCTTAGAGCAAAGAATTCTGTAATTAATCGTGCGCTGGATAAAATTAAAAGATTTTAAAACTTTTTGATAAAGTGTTTTAATGTTTTTACTTTTATCCAGTGCACGATTAACCTAATGCGTGTTGTAAAATAAATGAAAATACAACACTACAAAAGAAAATCTATTATCCGAGGTTCTCGATTATCCAGACACTCCCTTTTCCTATCATTGTCTCGGTTAATGGAGTTTTTACTAAACATAAAAAGTTGAGTGTTTTCTCAGTTGACAGATCACGTACTCAACTCATTCGATAAGTTACTATAGGCCAGGGATGGCAAACCTTTCTGAGTCCACGTGTCATATAGTGAGCATAATTATCTTTAAAAATGTTTATGCGTGCCGAAGTTTTAGATATGCAATAGCGATATTTAAAGAACGGAAACGAATACGCTTTAATTAGAATGAAAAGCTGATTGAAAAAAGAATGACCAGTTAATAAATCTAAAGTATAATTGAAAAACAGATATAAACCGAAATCGTACGATACATTACATAGCAAATGATTTCTGACGTGCAACTTTTGGCATGCGTGCCATGGGTTCGCCATTCCTATTATAGGCTAATGCCTGTAGGTATGTCTATAATAATTGAGATAAACTCACTCAGCATTTGTATATAAATCAAAAACACAACACCTTAATTTGCTGAGAAAAATTTAATGAAAAACAAACGTTTTCAGCCAAATCTATTGCCCTCCATAAAGAAATATCAACTTTTTAATAATGTAAAGCTAATTACGTAAATATTAACGCTGTAAATAAGATGTGTAACAAAAAATAGTTAACAAATTTTAAATTTTTTTGTTGCACATTCACATATTTTAAACATTTCTGGTTACTGCGTATACATTAAAAAATATACATGTTTTGGTTGTTAAAAACTTTAGGCAAAAACTTATTATACAATTTAGACAAATAGCTCGTATAGAATTTCAGCTTTATTTTACTACATTCAAAGTTTTTATATGTTTGTTAACTTATGTACTGTACTAATTTAAATGAAAACTCGTTTATTTATTTTTTCCTTTTATTAAAATAAATATCTGACTGTTGATTGTCGTTAATATTTTTTATCTGAACAATGTCACGAAATATTTAACATTAAATGACATTACAGATGAAAAAGTTTGGTAAATAAAATAAACTTTTAGTACATGTATTTGTATTTTAAGCATGTGCTTTAACATTTAACGTTTAAAATAGCGAGGAAAATAATTTTGAATTTATTTTAAAATATTTTTAAAGATTTTAAATTTCTTCTTTGATTTTATTTAAATATATCTCTCTTAAATACATCAGAAATTATATTCTAATCTGTTTAAGCAATACATTTTTTATAATTTGTGGACAGTTCAGTTAATCATATGATTATAAGATATTTGTGAAAATCATATAATAATTATTAATTGAACTTGTTTCATCAGTCGCAATGACATTTATTAAAAAATTCTTAATCAGCAAGCGAAATTATTGCTATTTGTAAAACAAATAATATAAGATATTTAACAGTAATAAGATAGCAATAGCATTATGTTTCTTAGAAATGAATATTATTTAAAATTTAATTAGATTGTGATATTCACTCTAAAATTTATTATTATAATTCAAAATATTTCAATATACTTGCTAAAATTATAGCCTATACATTATTTCCTGGATACTGGAAAAAGTTTTTGTAAGAAAATATAATAATCTTAAGAATAAATGATGATATATATAAGAATTCAAATTATAATTGAAATGTGTATTATGGCATTACATTACATATACATTACATTAAGTATAACATTTATACAATGGATATGAACTGTTGAAAATATAGATCTATATATAATTATAGATCTATAGTATAATTAATATTCATAAAGAATCTTTCAAACGTTTCTTTATAATATTATATATTATTTCATAAATGAACATCTTCAGTAAATAGTAATTAGTGCTTTTTTTATTTCTATTTATTTTGAATTTACCAGAAAATTTTCAAATGCTGTAAAATTGGCCTTCACATATTTTGTATGGCATGGAGAAATCTTTGTACCAATCGATTATCCTCGTTAGCTTGAAATAGTTCTTAAATTATATCCTTCTGTATCAAATAGTTTGAGATATAATCGAGGTTTTTTTCATGACTGTTCTTTTTTAAAATTGCAGTGTTTAATAATAAATTATTATTATTATTATTATTATCTTTCCACTTAATAAATCAGTTTGAGAAATAAATAAAAACCCAAGTATATTTTTATATAATTTTTAGCATTTAGATCAATCAAATTTTTTAATCATTTAAACAAGAAATCTGTGAACTGTAATAAATCTAATTTTTGTTTTATATTTATTACAAAACAGAAATTAGACAGGTAATACCATATTTCCTTGATTCTGAAACACTTTTTACCTGTTTCAGCTTGTTGAAAACAGAGATGCACCTTAAATTTCAAGACAAAAACAATGATCAGAAGTTATTGACAGCTGATCATATAATATATTATGCACCAGTATTAGAATGTTTCAGCTACACTGCTCATTTCAAACAAGCTTTGCTGTTAACAATTTAAAAATTCCTTTTTAATATAATTAAAATGCCTTAAATATGACATTGCATTTAAAAGTTGTATATATAGAAGAGCATGAAAATAGGTGCCAAATATTTATTTCATAGCATTTGAATTAATTTTTTTCTAACTTGTTTAAGTTTTGTTAAATAAAAAGTTATTTGAAAATTTCAACGTATAAAAATANTTTATATTATTATTTTTTTATTATTTTATTTAAAAAATACAGTAGCCTCTCGTTATATCGCGCTTGTCAGGAGACAGAAAAAGCATGATATATCCGGTGGCACTTATAACCGAGTACTAAAACTTTTGAGCTTAAACTAAACAGATATATATACATTATATATATATGCTATGGAATCTATATCCGCTATTCTTTCATCGGCAAATGTTTCTGATATAAAATAAGTTTAGTTTCGCAATACAGTACTGGATTTTATTCGTGCTTATATCGTATTAAATGACATTTACGTAAATATCGATATCATGAACGCCCATTTAGCATTATTGTTTCTTTAACAATGACATTCAAAGACAAATACTGTCGATATAAAAACAAAATATCAGTTGCGATTTTATTATACAATACTATATTTCATAATAAATTACTTATTAAAAATTCGTGTAATTTATATTTTTCAATAAAAATTATAAATACAATAATTGAAAATTTAAAAAAATAAATATTCAACATATAATAGAACATCAAAACATAAAATTACAGAGTAAAAATTCTCTAAAAAGTAAAATAAAGTTACTATTATGTAAAAATTTTAGAACTTTCCGTTCAGAAATACAGAAATCTTTTCCATGCACATTACGCGGTAAATTCAAAATTTCACATCTTTATGTGAATTGACGCAATACCGTTAATTCACAGAAACTTGTAAATGAGGAGGCAGTATCTAAAACCAATAAATAAACAACTTTTAACATCAAAAGGAAACGTAAATGACGATTGATCTGTCAACCTGTTTTGCTTATTTAGATCTTGATGAATTTTTTATTTCACCTGCAGTTGAAGTTTCAAGGATAATAATGATAGGAATAAAATACAGTATTTCGTTTCATAAAGAAATTCAAATGGCAGTTGATATTTTAAAATTTATTGACCCAAGTGCTTTTGAAATTTGGGGGACCAAACAAAGCGCGATATATCCGAATCGCGATATAATGACGTGCGAAATAACGAGGGGCTACTGTATTTTAAAAATAAAATTATGGGATATAACTATCTGGGATATTAACTAAATATAACTGGGATATTAATAATGTAAAAACACTGCATGCGTTTCAAAACTTAAATTTGTTACAGAATCTTGTATGTTCGTTGTATAATTTGAAAATAATCATTTTACTGATGATTATTTCTAAACTATAGTAAATCTAATCGATTGGAATATGAATTTTTCAATTAAAAAGTCCCTGGTACAGCTTTAAGATAAAAAACTTATGACATATCTAACTTTAATTTACAAAAATGATTTGAGAAAGTTTCCAAAATTACATTCATAAAATTAAGCATGTAAACATATTAAATAACTTTTTAAAGTTAAATATAAATAAATAATATATTTTTATTCAAAAAATTATGATTCTATTTTTATATTTTGCAAGATTTTTAATAATTTTTAGTAAGATATAAAAGATATTATCTCTAAGATATAAAACAGTTTCAAGATCTTTACATCAATTTTATAGAATACAAAACATTAAAAAAATTAAAATAGAAACAATGTAATGTTAATTTTATAAATTTAAAAATATCAAAGAATACATTTGTTTTAGTCCGAGAGGGATTGATTATTCTCAAAAGAAACATCTTAATTCAGAAATTACGGAAATAAATTATGAAGGCTAAATTTTTCATTTCTATAATGCCATTCAATAAATTAAAAAAGAGGTACAGTACAAAGAATTATTGTCACACTTCCTGGTCAAAACTATGATGGGATGTAGAGCATAAAAATTTAACCTAAAACACAAGTAATATGACGACTTTTATTTTGGCGTTGTATTAATTATACAAGATAAACTAATAAATATTATGCATATATAATAATTTTTAAAATAAATAAACTAAAACTAAATATAATTTATTGCTTTATATACTTTGTAGATGAATAAATTTAAAAAATAGAAATATAACTAGTTTTATTTTATTATATTATTATTTTTTCATAATACATAACATTATATATATTTTATAAATGTTTAATGCGGACTTAATACATAAATATGTACTGTACGTATAGTAATTATTATTCAAAATAATAATTTTGAATAATAATTTACATATATTGGTAGATAACAAATAAATATTTTTATTGTAAACTTATTAACTTTAAATATTATTATACGATATTATAAATTCTAGTTCAGTTAATAATTAACCCATTAAAAATTTTTTTTAATAAAACACAATGGATATATTTAATTTATAGCTGGAATGTTTTATTTCATTGTCAACATATTAAGTTCGACCTTAATATACTGTAGTATTATTCATATACCAGGATCATTCAATCGTAAACATCCGTCATGATCGTGACACGATATGAACAAATTAGAATTATATCTTTTCAGTAAATATATCTACAAAACATTCACAAAAAGTCATTTGAATCTTATTAAAAGTACTATTACGTGTTTTCGTACCGTAACGAAAATTCAAATTTAACTCAAAAAAACTTTTAAAAAACTAGTTGAAATAAAATTTTATTTCACTAATTAGAATTTTTTATAGTACACCCTATAAAAGATTAAATTGTAAAAAATAAAATCTTATTGATATTTTATCTAATATAATTGCAATAGCTCTCTTATACCAAGATATTTATTGTTAATAATGGTTTCTTTTAAAATAAGGAGGAAGTCTGTAGTTCTTTATCTTAGAGATGATTAAATACTATCACTTTTTTTTTAAGAGTTCAAGAACCTCTCAATGAATGAAATGAAGAATAACTAAAGTATAATTATTGAATGAAGGTGTTTACAAACAGTCAAAAAATGTTTATTTAGCAACATAAAACAATCAGAAAAGATATAAATATTTTAATCAATTGTTTATAATTTTGAAATGGCAAGTTAATATTCATTTATTTTTATACTTTACAATCTGAAATTTATATTACAAATTATAAACTATTCTAAAAGTTAGGGATATTTAAATTCAGTAATTTTATTTCTTAAAAAAATTAAAATTATTAATTTTAATTCTTTTTAAGAGCACTCGTTTGATTATTTAGCATTTCATCTGTTTTAATTTCATTATATATTGTCTCGTCTATTCTTATAGAGAACTGGATCGAAGAAGTTTGTAATAGAAGAGATATAAGACTTTCAAATAAAAAGAAGAAGAAAATTGTTTCTTTATGAACAAGTGAAGAAGATACAGAAAGAAATTTCGTCTTCGTTCATTTTATATTGGTTAATAAAAATTGGAATATTGGAAATTATTTTTATACTTCCTATACAAATGTTAGTCTCGATTTATAAAATTTCGGTTTATACGGAACAAACCTATAATGTTAATCAAGGATTAAGTGTAATTAATTTATTCATTTCATTGTTGTTGTACAGGTGGAAGCCGATAGGTTAAATGCACCTCGTCCTAAAAGGATCATTATGGACCAAAAACTTCATTCTGTTCATTAAGTGAGTTTTGAATTTAAAAAAAAAACTATTAGAATTTTAAAATATTATCGAATAAATGTTTTTATTTCTAGATCTGTTATGAGAAATTTACATCTGTTTAATTGATTTTGAATTAAATAAATCGTAATTAATTAAAATTGATATCTTGTGTAATGATAAATATGAGTTTATATTTTTAAACAAATTAGCAAAGTCTTTTCAAAAAATATTTTAAATATTCTATATATTAATTTACTTCTTAATATCTTAATTTAAATCCTTAATTTACTTCTTATTTATCACAAATAAAAAACAGATCCTTAGCTTTGTCTTCATATAGGCTTCTATAGAAAGATGTAAGCTTTCTGTCAATTTCATATTTCATATTTTACAATGTTCATTGAATAGTTTTAATAGCTGAATGCTTTTGCCTCCCAGGCATTCTGATCTAACCCTCTAGCTGTAAAGTGCAACTGTAACTTTAATTACGATTGAAAATATGAAACATAACTTTTTAAGTAGATGTTTTGTGAGATTAGGAAAGACTGGTTTTAGTTTTGAAGTTCAGTAACAACAAATTAAACGAATTGTAAATTTTTAATGATGCCATATAATATATTATCTTATAATTTTAGTAAGCGAGTTTTACGGTAGCAGCAACTTTTTTATTACAGGCATGTCAGGCATGTATAATGTATATATATATTATATTCCTCTCTAAACATTCGTAAAATAATGCAGCAGAATTAAAACGAATGGTAATATATATCATATTTAAAAGTTGATTCAATTTTCTCATAAAGATTTAGAATTTTCATAAATAAATATAAAACTTAAGCTATTTTTATCGTATATTTATATTATAATTATACGAAATGCACCGTCCTATTAGAAATATATATANTATATATATTAACCTCATTAATTTAATTTGCAATCTACTATCTTACCAAACCATTAATATTGGTAAATATTTACAGAAGTTCTATTTCGTATGATTTCATCTTGCGTGTAAATTGAATTATAATTCAGTAAATATTACTAAAATAAATATACAGATAAATAAAATAAATTCAAGAATAAATTGTCAGCTCATATTCCTAAAACTGATGTCAACTATTTTACAAGTAAACCAAAATACATTAAGGAATTATACATGGTTTATAATCTACTTAAAACTAAAAGGTTGTCATTAGTAAAAATCTAAACAAAATGCTATTTATCAGAAAGTTATTAAAAGTTATCAAATATACCAGATTTTGTTTTAAAATTATATCTTATTACATGACGAATAAAGAAAAAAGTGAATCTACTCGAAACATTTTTCACATAATGTAGACTTACAAAAAAATTAATTATAATTTTTTATACAGTTTAAATTCTTTGCAAATTTTTAAAACTTCAAGTTCAATTATGAATCATTTATTTATTTATATTCATTATATTTATTAAATTCTCATTTTTTTAAGATTGAAATCATTCTTAATAATAAGTATATGTTCTTGATGTTCTTGCAATAAAAGATAAATATAAATGCATCGAAAAATTCTATTGTGACTAAAATAGTGTAATAACTTTTGTCTAATTTGAAGTTCAGAAACTGGATCAATTTAATAAATGATGAATTTGTTCGTAGTAATAATCGGGTACTTTATTCATTTAACAGAATAGAGTAAAAACTTTTCCAATTAGTGAATTTATTCAATCGAAGATAATGTTAAAATTATTCAATTTTTCGGCTGATTAAATTATGAAATTTTCAAAAAATTAGTTTATTATTATAAATTTATTGTAATTATAATTATCTCCCGTGCTTTTCACATTTTTTCAACTGAAATACATTGCAATGATTACAATACCGAATTAAATAGGGTTTTGAAATAAATTAGAATCATCATTAGGGAAAGTCGGATAAAAAAATTACAAATAAACTGAAGTAGGAAAAGTAATACTATAATTAAGATTGTGTAATTACTATGAGTAATTCCAAGTTCGCTCATGTGTATAAAACTCTATTAAACTCTTACCTTTCTTAAAAGTATAAAAAACATTAATGATTGTTGTCAGAGCAAATAGATAAATTTGACTATTTGAAACGTAAAGAACGAAATAAATTACAGAATAAATCTTCTTAAATAAGTCTGATAAAACAATGTGTTATTTAAAGCTTACAATATTTTTAATTGTGTTTACAAAATTTATGGCTTAATGTCATAAAGTTGTCGTAATTTATTTTAAGGACAATGTTAAATGGTCATTTATATAAATGGTTTTTATATAATCATTTCATTTAATGTTTTATATTTTGTCTACTGTTTGACTTTTTAATTGATTTTGTACTTTATTAATTTCTGTTGTCTAAAACTTTGATTGTAAATTACTTCTGTCTAATATCTTAACTATTAATCTATATAAAATAAAATAAAGATAGCAAAATGCAAAAATAATATTTTCTATAATAAATTAAGTAATTAAATAAAGTGACATTGCGTTAATAATTATTTTTCCAAACAATTTAAAATGATGAATAATTTCAGTTAACTTACATAAGTCCTACATTCACAACTACAATTGTGGGATTCAAGATGGGTTTACAACCTACTTAGAAAACTTGACATTTATTGAATCCTTCTGTATCGATCTTTAAATTATTCGAGCATAAATAATAAAGATCTAAAATGGAATTGTTTTTATGACCTAGTGACATAAAAAATAATAGATCTACATACGATAATAATAGCTACTGTATTCGTTATAACGATTATATATTCTATAAAAACAATTACAAAACGATTTAATTTAGATTTTTTCTTTAATTCGAAATATTTTGAAATATATTTAAAAGTTACTTTAATTAAAATTAATTATCGCAAAACTTTTTACCTCATATCTCATATGGCAAAACAGTCTCAGTTCGTAAACCTACTTCTTTCGTTACCAATTGCATGCTTGTGTGTGTCTTTCTCCTTGGGAAACACAATAAACGAATGCTTTCACTCACGTCAAAACACCGTAAAGAATTTGTTTACGCCTTCCTTATAGAGAGGAAAATAAATAGGACAGGAGAATAAGCGGAGAGCATGCGATACTATAAACTTGTAGCTTCGACAATGTTAATGCGAACTGTCTCATTACTTGAAGAGCATGCGCAACACATGCAGGTGGCAAGGTTAGTGAACATCACCATCAAGGTAAGTGAAGTTCCAACAACCTGTTCGAAGTTCGCCTTAATTGTGAGATGTTGCTCGGAGGCTACAAAAGCTCTGATTTGATAAACTAGAATTATCGAGACGATGTTACATTGACCTCTCTGTCTAGTGAATTGCGAATTACTTATTTTTTCAATTTGTAATCTTATAAATTAGGTTAAGGTGAAAAGAAATCAGTAACAAAAAATCATCGCAGTTTTTACAGAATTTTAATTGCCGGAAGAGAGAAAACACCTGGTCTTTTAAAAAGAATATAATGATTACAATAAGTTCTTGTTTTTTATACTTACTCTTTATATTATAATGATACTTTGATCAAGGCTATCTCGGAAAGATTATATCTCTGAAATTACAGTTGAAGAAACAGCTAAAACGTGATGATGATTATTGCACTGATCTATAAACCTATTGCAATATTTGAAAATAACTATTATAATGTGTATTTAATCACAGCTTAACTAATTCAATATTAAATTATAATATAAAATTACAGACTAGTCTTTTTAATTTAACGATCAGCCTATAATTAGGTTATAAATTTAAATATAGTATTTAAAACTGATTTAATCATGTTATTATTTTATTTTTTTATTAATTTAAGTAATTAATTTTAAATTATAAATGGGCGTTTATTACAATGTGGGAGAAGAGTTACAATTTTTAGCCTACTTATATCCTGTTTATAATACTTTACAGAATTTTATATCAACAAAAAGAACTTAAATATTCTATTTAAACATAATATTTAATATTATATAAAATAAAAGTTGAAATTTCAAGAAAATTTACGAAATGTTTGTTATCTGATTTTATTTTATAGATTCAGCATTTTTTTTCCGAAAAAGAATGGAATATTGTAATGTATTTTTAAACAAAAATTCCGTTTTTTTTCAAAATCTCTTAGAAATTTTATATAGGCCTATATAGTTAATAAAAAATAATTCGACAAGAGAATTAAACATAATATTCATATTTAAGTAGAACAATAATGTTAAAATCATAACTATGTTAAAATTTATATGAAGTTAAAGCGTTGGTAGATATCTAATTTTTCATCGCAAAATTCCGGTTTTTAATCCTACTTCTAGTTCCATTTTAAATATCTAAATGTCAGTTTGTCATTCTCTGTAATGATAAATATGTTCTTATATAGATGACAGAACAAGTAATAAACTATAATTTATTATAATATTTTAAAAATCTATTTTATCAATATAAATGAATTCCAATCGTTTATATTAAGAAATTTAATATGCCCTATCATATTTTCAACCATTAAATAGATGATCTGTCTATTGATTTTCGTACATAAATTATTATTCTATAAAATTAAATAGATTGATTTGCAATCAAAATCATTATTAAATTTATATTTTAATTAACATTTAATAATTTTATTAAATTTTTTTTCGATTTAGATAAAAGTAATTTATAAAAGTTATATTATCATTATTTTTAAGGTTTTAAGATTATATTACACAATACGTGCAATTATAACGTAACGAATTTGAAAAAAACTATTTCAGCTTGTTAAATNAAAGTTATTTCTTCAATATCGGTGGGGTCCATAAACTATGAATTATTATATACGTAATTAAAGGGGAGGAATTTGCCAAAAGTACGGTACAGTACAACTATACTAAAATCTTCCCGGGAGGCATCTCTTTTGGCAGACCGCCAAGTTTTGTGTTGCTATATCTCGTAAAACCGAATCGAACGAACCAGACCAATTTATTAATACTGTATTTTCTATATTACGAAAATCATCTGCACAATTTTCTAAATTTGCAAATTATTTCTTTTGATCATTCTACATGATTAAAAGTACAAGACGATGCCTTGTACAGTACCTTTCATTCATTTTCTCTATTTCCAAATGCATGTAATGCAAAATACATTTTAAGTTCGTTTAAATTAGCTTACCTTCAGCTGTAAATTTGAATAAATTTTATTATATATTTTAAACATTTGATGATAATAACTAAGTTATTATTTCTATTATTCTCGTGAAATTATTTTAATTGAATTCACTTACATAATTTGTTTACAAATTTTGAAACGAATATTATAAAAATCACTTCCTTTATGTATTTAATATATGTTCAAAACTTTGTATATTTTAATTATAAAAACTTAGAATTCAGGGAAGTAATATTGCTAAAATTATTTCATTAACTTAGAAAGTAGCTAATGAATTTAATCCATAGGTCCGAATATAAAATTAATATACTGTATTAAAAAGTATATTGTATTTTAATTTTTAACGCCTCTTGGAGTTCAAAACAAAACATTACATTGATATTTAACAAATCTAATTTCATAATATTCAGCAACATAGAATAAATTTTAGTTAAGAATTTAGAATAACTTATAATGGGTTTTAATTGTAATGCAATGAATGTAACGACCATAATAGGTTATACAGTATTAATATTAAAACAAAAAATTGGGGAAATTAAGAGGCAATAAAAGGGAATTAAGTTAAAAAAAGCTTGAATATAGTTAATAACGAGTTACCTAAATAGTAATGAGTTTAAATGAATTTATATGTGGGAATAATTTTTTCCCCTTCTAGTATGAGAATTTTTACGTGCAGATAAAATAATGATTCGATAATTGGTATGAAATTGGAAGTAATAATGATAAATTTTGATGTTTTTTGATGTTGAATATTTTTGTCTAGTGAGATACTAAATATTTCATCAGAATATGATATAAAATCAATGTCAATCACATTTTAAAAGCAACAAATGAGTATAATTTGAAATTTAAGTTTCAGAGTAGGGAATAATTATTAGTAGAAGCAGTAATTTAGATTTAACAATATGCATACATATTTTTTAATTTGAAATAATATAATGTTTAAATAATCACATTTTAAATACGTTTTTAACAATATACGGAAGAAAAAAATTATTCAACGTCGAATTTTAAAATTTCTGCGTAAAACGACATAAATGATAACGGATGAAAAAATTGCACATAAACTAGAATGCTAAATAATTATTTAAATAGAATAATAGTAAAAATGGTAGACACATTTAAAAATAAATAAATTTAAATTTAAACTTTAAATAATTTACATTAGAGAATAGGAAATTAAATTGAATTGACATTATTCGTAAGAAAATTTTAGACTTTTTTTTTTACTGAAAAAAAGTTAAAAATTAATATAGTAGCATAATTTTATATTTTTTATTAAATTTAATTTTAAAATATTTTCATATTGATTCAAGAGAATCTACGTTTTAATATATTCGGACTAGAGATTTAATTAAGTTCATAATGTAAACGAATAAAATAGTTTTAGCTCTTAAGCTCTGATTTTTATAAGTCCTAAAACTTTTTTTACAAATTTGTGTTAAATATGATAAATGTGAAATTTAAATTATTCAAATGACAGAATTTTAAGATAAATATTATTGGGACTATAAAAATAAATATAACTGACTTAATTTATAATAACATAGTTTTAAAATATGTAATTTAAAACTTCTTAAATTTAAAATAAGAGCTGATTTTCAATAAGTCTCAAAATAACTTATACGTCTGTATTGTATGCATTTGAGATTAAAGAAACCGCGTGAAAATTGATCTCTTAACAGTAATAAGTTATTTTTAAAAGATTTGAGAAAAATTCGCACTAGAAACTTGTCTTTTCAAATGCGAATTTTTCGTGTTAAAATTTTAATCTATAAAATATAATAGTAATAAAATGGATTAGATTGAAAGGATAACAAAACGTAACACATGGGCAATCTGCCAGGAGGAATTGCCTTCCGGGAGGATTTTCTATGGGAAAATGGCCCCTAATTAAGTGTTAGATACAAATAATAAAATGCAATAATATTTTTTGTAAATTGTAATTTTTTTTTTGCAGATATCAATATGATGAATCAAGTTATTAAAAAATCGATTACAGTGCTCTTTTTCAAGTAATTTAATTGTGATTTTAAAAAAATATAGATCGGTTAAAAAATCGCCAGCTAATCAAAAATAACAAAATTTTATAAAAATGCGAATTACTGGCACGGTTTCAAAAATACCAGAATAAGAAAAATGCGAATAGTCAAGAATAAGTAAAATAAAAATTAAACGTGACGAATATGACATTTATTTTTAAAACAATCTTAATTTCTTAACATGAACGTAAAATATTTGTATTTATTCAATCCTTAGATTAAACACCAAAATATATACATTTCAGTATTTTTAAGTTGGATAACTGAGCAATAAAATCAAAAAAATTAGTGAATGTTCCTTTCCATACGGTTTTTAAGTGACAAACGTTTGACAAACTTTATTTTCAAAATCTAATTTACAAATTAGGGGCCATTCATTAATTAGGATATGTGTAAAGTATACTGCACAAAGAAGTACTTTATGAAAGGAATGGAGGGATCGAGGCATTGTCTATGTGGACGTTTCATAGTGGTATTAGTGGTATGCGAATTTGTTCTTGCAAGTCTACTTACTAGTCACATTGTGAATAAACTATTAATAAAGATTTGCAAAACTTTAGAAAGTTATTTCTTCAATATCGGTGGGGTCCATAAACTATGAATTATTATATACGTAATTAAAGGGGAGGAATTTGCCAAAAGTACGGTACAGTACTGTACATCATTATACTCAACAGGAGGAAAAAAGTCAAAAGTGGCTTAAAAACTGTGCACGTAATTAATGGACAGACTGTTACGAAATTTTTGCATTGGATATCTCATGAGAATATTTAGTTTTAAATTATGATGATATTGAATATTAGAAATAGATATAGTGTAGTTAAATATTTTTATTTTAGAATGAATTGTAACTATAGCTGTTGTTAGTGTTTGATATTATTCACTAACTAATTAAAATGTGTATTATAAAATATTGCATATTTCATTGAAAAAAAAAGTATTATTTCCAGATAGATATTACTTACCGTTCCATTTTATCAATTCATTTGTCGCAGGTTTACCTCTAAATCTATTCGGATTTGAAACTTCAAATTTTTCAGATAACTTATATTGTAACCATAAATAGTAAGAATTATATAATTTTATTTTTATAGCAAATTAAAATTTTAAATAATAAAACATTTGAATATATTCGTATTTGAAAATATTTATTAAAGTTTTATTCAAATTTTCAACTTTTTTAAATATTGTTTTTAATTATTTTCAGGAATTTGACTTAACCAAAATATTATTACGTTTAATGAAAGCAATACTATACTATATATCATAGTAACAAAGTTATATAATTAAACTATGTAATTACATGTAATATGAGTTTAAATTAAAGTTCAGTGATTAACTAAAAATACATTCTACAAAACCTTATCGTTTTTCAAAGAACTTTTCAAAGTGGAGTTTGGTAGATTGAAGTCTTTCTCTCGAATATTAATCTTATAATATTTTAAAGCAAAAAATTCTTAAGTTTTATTTACTAAATCATATACAGTAATGATTAAATTATCATATTAAACTAATCAATTTTAAATTATTTTTGAATTAAAATTGATGCAATTTTGTCATTGTACTGTATATATATAGGCTATATATGTTT
>NW_019384346.1:549679-559092 GCF_000671375.1 Centruroides sculpturatus
TATATACAAAAATTCTGTTAATTATTATTATTATATAAAGATTTGAAAGTTATTAAACTAAATGTATTTATCATTTATATGATCATTTTCTTGCTTGAAAGAATTTTAAGATCATTATTATTAATAATAAATTCAATTTCATGGCTCTTGCTTTTTATATTGAAAATAATGTTTTTCTCACTTCAGGTATCAAATTATCTGATAAATTATATATCAATATTATGATTATAATAGATTATTTTCTGGGTATTGATAAGAAAATTTTAAGGTTTGCAATGGAAAAATTTTTGAATTTGATATATTATACTATTCATTTAACTTAAAAAAATGAAACAATAGAATTATTATTAGCAAAGAGATTCAGAGCGTTAACGATAAATATAGATACTTTTTTTTCCTTTCATAAAAAGTAATAAGTAAGAAATTATTTTATTTAAATTTCAGTTTATATAAAATATTAAAGCAATTTCTTAATATTTTTTTCAATATTGAAGATTATTAGAAACTTTACTTGAAAGAAACTATAAGCTAAAATAAACCGGAAAGACCTTGGTTATTCTCTTCTAACACTTATTCATTTCAGGATCATGAACCGGTTTGTGAGGCATGAAGGGAAACTAGCCACGTCGTCACCAATCAACGATTTTCTTAGACTCTCCCACAGCCTGGGGCCACCTGTACTTCAATGTTTTACCTGTACAGATTTCAGAAAAGTAAACGCCATATAATTTTAAGTGTTAATTCATTATTAGCACTACTTGCTCATTAATATTTAGATATTATACAGAAAGTGACTTAATATTTTTAAGTACGGGTACTATGCGAATTCCTATTTTGATCGTCTAAAAGGTAAGACTCGAAAGTTTTTAAGATTTGACAATGTTATTGAAATTTAGGGTTGTTATGCTCTAAGTTAATTTTTTACGCTAAGTTACATTCTGTTTTGTTACTGTCTGCTTAACAGTTACAATAGATGTTCATTGAGCAGAGAAACTTTTCTATAAGTGGGCGTCGGATGCTATAAAGAATTGCATAGTAGACTATAACCATCGAGACATTGACCTCGTTTCGTGTGAACTTTTATCACACAGAAAATATCACAAATCGAAAAAAATAGCAATAATACGATTTTTACTTTCATTTTAGCGATTAAGAATCGTGCGCTATTTTTCTTATAAATTTCAGACTAAAGAAATTGGATTTTTTTTCTTGTCATTTATATGATTTCACAATTAAAACAGAAAAAAAGCATTAAATAACATACTATAGAATTTAATGGTTTTTCGTTAGAATAGTTTAATTACTAACATATAAAAATTATGTTTTATTTAGGAAGATGTTCAAGGTGAACTTTCTTATCACTTCATTCATATTTCTATTTATTGTTGTAGGTAAGTAATAATTTTAAAATATGCTTTTAAATTATTATAATATTAAATAATAGAAATAATATATAAATATTAATTACAATTGTATTTATGCGTAGTATACTCTATATATACTTTTTAAAACATTTAGTAAAGTTTTATTAATGAATTCTGTACTGATAACAAAGAAACTAGTTCAAAACGGAAGTATATTTTTAGTTATACTCGGTAGGACAAAATATCAGTTATATTTCTTGTATAAGATATGTAACGATTTTAATCAGTTAATCACTTTTACAAATGATATTTTATTACAATTAGATCAAAACATAAACAATAAAATGATTTTTTTATTTAGTGAAATCAACATATTTTTCGCGGGAGAAAACTTTGACAGAACGAAATAAAAATATGATTAGTAATATAAAATGCAGTATAATTTCATAAATTAGTGAAAAGCATTTAATTTCGTTATATCTAATTCATTTAATAATTTTTTTTACAAGTAATATGGCCTATGTACAAATATACAAGTAATATGAAAATGTCTAGAATATTTTAAAGTATTAAAAAATAAAAATAAAGTACTGCCTCAATACTCTCAAGGAAGCTAGACAAGGAAATTTTATTTTTACTAGAATTTCCGTATTTTCTACTGCAATTAACATTCATTCAAAATTTATAGTAATTAACTTAATATAAATCTGAAAAGATGATTATTTATAATTATTAAATTCAAAATAATCAATCAATAAATTTGTATAAATAAATAAATAATTCAAAATAAATTTGTATATAGTNTTTAAAACGCATGCGTACCAATTTTAAATGTTTTTAATTCTAAAATTTAAGTCTTATTTGTAATAGTTATATTTAAAAAAACGGCTAAAATCGTTAATGTTTAAATTTAAATGTACGGTTCAAATTCTCTATTCGATTTTGTATTGCCTGAAGACGACATGCATATTTACGTCGAAAGCGCTCGCAAGATTAAAATATTTTTAATTATATTTAACGCCTCATAGTCTGAAGTTTTGGAAGAAGTTTTGATTGAGATAACTGTTGGCATGATGTCCAAACCCAGTACTTTATATATTTTATATACTAAATTTAAATTAGTATAAATATAATTTATTACTGATCAATAGAAAGGATTTTATCTGTTTTCTAAAACATTATTATGAGTTTTATTTTATCATTTTACATTTAGAAGTGATTAAAATGCTTAGCTAAATTTTTAATACTTATTTAATACTTATTTATTTATATACTTATTTAATTTGTTACACTTATTTTAATGAAAGTTTTGAGTCTGTATAAGAATCATTCAAGTGTTATGTCATCAGTTTATGGGAAAGGTGGAATTAGTTTATATCTGATGATTGCAGGTGATGAGGGAAAGAAGGTGAGTCTTTGAGATGTAAAATTTGTGAATGGTTTAAACTTATGCCTGATGACATGATTACAGGAGAATGGGTATCTTGATTTCTGATGACTGGAGATGATGTGGCATGGGATTAAAGAAAAAAGGATAAATTTTTGCTAATGTAATACTTGAACATCCTTATCTTTGAAATAATTTATAGTATATATTAAAAAATATTTAGTTTATCAAATAATGTAATGAATGCATATCAATTTTATAAACATGAAATGATTGATTTATTTATAGGTTCGAGTACCAGTAACAATTATAATTTTAGATGAAAATGATAATGTTCCTCGTTTTCAACAAGTGCCATATCAAGCATTAATGTTAAAAAAATTAAATAATGCATTATTTATTGAAATTATAGAGCATTAATGAAACTTAACAAACATGAATTTAGAAACATACAAATAAATGACTAATGTTATTGCATATATTATAAAAATTATTTGAATTAACAAATTACAATTGTTTAATTTACTTCAATTATAAATTTTTTTACTTAATAGATATATATAGAATAAATACAAGGGCTGATCAAAAACATCCAGGACAGAATTAACAGTAGGAAACCAAAATAATTAGTATTCACTGTATGCAATGATTCTAGAGAGCTCTCCACATTTCCATGCATGTCTGAAGACTTGTTTGGGAATGCCCCATCACTGTTGTGTTACATTCAGTTGAATCTCTGTGACATCTGATATTTTTTTTCCTTCAGAGTGCTTTTGAGCCTGGAAAGAGGAAGAAGTCACAGGGGGCCAAATCTGGTGAGTAATGTGGGTGGAGAAATACAAAGATGCTGTGCTTAGCCAAAAATTCTGTGACACTCAGGACTGGGTAGCATAGGGCATTGTCATGGTGCAGAAACAAGTTACCAGAAGAACATTTGTAAGGGCATTTCTAACAACTTGCAACTCTGAGGCACTGCAGAACAGTTCTGTAGATCAATCTCATTGATTATCAGATTGTCTACAGTCTACATCAACAGTCTCATGCCATTGATCAGCCTGTGTGTAAGTCATCATCAGTTGATGTGCAGCCATTTTTGATAAATGAATACTGTTTAAATGTTTGAACCAACTAAGTGCTGTTTCTGAATGTTTGTGGAAACATTTCATACATTTTGGTGACCATCTGACCAAGTTTCCAGCAAAAATTAATGCAAATGCACTGTTCAACTTGTCCATTTTACAACATGACAGAGGGAAACACATATCTGCACTGTTGCTCAATCCACTGACAAATGAGTTGTGCTGCCACTACTCTATTTTGACAATTGAGCTGTGCTCACTACTCTGGCACATGGCATCAGGAGTTATAGTCAAATCTCCTCCATGGTTGTTGCATTGCTACTATTAGTAGTTTCTCTATAAAAAATTCCGTCCTAGATAGTTTTGATAAGTTCTCATAGATTTTCAATTAAAAATGATTTAGATTTAGTACTTCTAATTTAAAATTATTGTTATAAAAAATTTAGAATAGATTGTTAGATGTAACAGATTCATTCCTTACTTGTTTTGGATTTATTAATTTCATATACAGCTATTTGCTTTTTTGCAGATCAAGTTGTAAAAATACTTCGAGAATGGGCTGGAAAATCAAAAAATCTTTACAGTTTAATGAAAATGTTTACATCTTGATCTCAGAAAGAAAGATAGCTGTGTGTTTAAGAAATTTGGAGAAATAAATTCTTTATAAGAATATTAACAAAAACAATTTTTAATTGTTTTAATTAAGTGTATGATGATAATGCTACATTCATTTTCTATATCCAACTTATATTATGTTAAAATAACTTAAAAGTTACATATATCCATTAAAACCATCTGGATGACACAAACTGTAGTTACAGATACCATGATATGATAACAATTATTATTCTCTTTTTTTCTTTTGAGAAATGAGGTTATCCCTATCAGCATCACACAGTCTTAAATACTCCAGTTCAAAATAAAAATTTAAAAATGTTAATAATTATAATGACTTCTATTGTGATAAATTTCTATTTAAATTTTAAAATTAGTTGGTGAAAGAAAGAAGATAATAAAAATAAAGTTATTTTGAAAACAAAAAAACAAAATAAAAAATAAACATTATAAATCACTTTACAAGAAATTTTGTCATGCATTATTGAGGACATTTCTGAAATTTTTAAAATGTTGAAATTTCTCTAAGTCATTGGCTAAATTTCTAAGTTTATTAGAACATAAGAAAATAATAATAAAAATTTCAAAGGTTTAATTATTAAATTCTCAAAATATTCTTAAATACCTTCAAGATTACTTATTAAATTTTCATATAGATTTAATCAACTCTCTATAAAGCTTAAGTTTAAGAACCTGAAGATTTGTAACTTTAAAGTTTTATATAACCGATCAGCAAAGATAACTGAAACACATATAAATAGTACTAATTTCAATGAATTGGTTAATTTTAAAGTAATTTCTGCTTTATTATGGTAAATTGCATATTGATTTGTATAATTATTTTCATTTTTGTAGAGAAATGACACATTAAAGTTCTTTGTGACTCTAGAAGATGTAGTAGGCAGTGGAAATGATAATAATTTGGTAAGTTAAAATAAAACAATAAAGTAAAAATAAGTTTAAGGAATTTCAAAATAAAATTATCATATTTAATGTAACATTTAATAATTGAAATAAATTTGAATTATTTGTACAGTAGAACCTCGAAAACTCGGCTCTCGATAACCCGGCACTCCGGATAACTCGGCCACACCCTGGCAGGGCAAAAAAATCCTTAGTTAATTCATTTTCATTATAGACAGCTTTATAAAAGTATAAAAGCTGTCATAAAGTATATTTCTGAGGTCTGTCTTATCAGGTAAATTACTGTACACAGTGTATTCATTAATTTTCATTTTTATGTAGTAAAGGCTCTATGCCTTCATAAAGGACGTACTTTTCCTTTGTTTAAGNGGGGGCAAATGCTCCGTTTACTCCCTCTGCGAATACCCATGTTTATTAGGAATATTTTTGTAAACTTAAATTTCAATAACTTTTTACATATGAAAAAGCTTACATTAGTTATTTTGTTTTTTATAATTTAAAAATAATTATCTTTAAGATCAACGTACACGAGTCTCATCATAAGTACTCTTGTATGAAAAATTAATTTAGTCTAAGAAATATTACATAATGAAAATACAAATGATAATATCATTTAAAATTTCTATGTAAAAAAATTGTTTACTTGAAAATGTTATTTGATAACAAAACTTATATACATTATATACAATTTTCAAATGATGTTTCCATTATATAATTTAAAACTAATCAAAAATTTTATAAAACAAGATATTTTGAATAGAGAAAACGAGGAAAGACGGTAATAATAAATAATCTGAAAAGTTGATTCCTAGTACATGATGTATAGATAATAAAATAAATTATAAACCAAATGAACCAAAAATATAGTTTAAACAGAAATCGAATCGAAGAAAGATGCGGTCTTAGATATATTTAATCTCTTAACTTAATATTAAAGGTATGAATTTTTCTTACACAAAGTAAACAAAGTCAACAATCAAGATGTATTTTTAAGATATTTTTAAAATAGTAAAAATTCTATTAAGAATCTTTTTACAATCTATCTAAATATCTATCTGTTTTATGAATAATATATTTCAGTTAACTAACTTTTATACCACTCTTCATAAAAGCTATACAGGAGTACTTTATTATGTTCAAGTAGGTTTTGAAAGTAAATTTCTTAAATTAATAAGCAATAAAATAATTAACTTAATGTAATTTTTCATGTTTTAAATGATTTTTTTTTTTTCAAAATCGTTTAGGACATTCAGTATACATTAATTCAATTGATGTCTTTTGAACTTTTAATAGCTTTTCGTTCGTACAAACAAATATTGATCTTGCTCTGAACTTTGTCGATTTAAAAAAGCTAACTATTTTGTTTATATAAATCTGAAAATTTTGTATAATTTTTCGCTAATTTTAACTTTCCATTATGTATGGATTGGCAATACATTAAATTAACATTATTATATTTACGAACACACAAATAACGCATCATAATAATCCTAGAATGAAATATTATTCTAGAACTATTATCTTTTATTAAACTAACAATACTCATGGATCAAGTACTTATAAGTTAAAGATAGAAGAGGATTTAATACATCGTTACAGATATTAATTAATTTCCTTCGAGAATTTCTATGACTGAAATGGATTTCAGTGTAGATTATTTGTCTAGAACTGAATAGTGGATTTCTGAATGTACTACTATAAAGATCCATGATCGATTTCCGCTGATCCTCATTATTACATTTCTTCGATCAATCTTATCGCGGTAAGTCTGACTAAACTGTTGACGGGTATTTCATCAAAACAACTGATCACATATCCAACTATGTACATGTAAAGCGACAAAGAAGGTCAAAACATCAAACTTAAATTCAAAATTATTTTATTTTTACTATGATTAGTTGGATCATATACTTTAGATCAAGCATGACCAACAAGTCAATCACAGCATCATTTTTACGTGATTGTAGATAATTAGTCTGTTAAAATGTGAGAAACACTTTTAATTTTTATGGAAATGATATAGATCATATATTATTGATAAGCAAGTAAATATTGATAACTTTTATTGGGTCTTATTTATGATTACATTTTGATTACTTAAATAAAACTTTTAATTTCTCTTTACAATTGTATTGATGTATATATGTATTATTTATTTATTAAATTTTTAAATATTTAGTATTGTCTTATTAATTTAGTGTAATTTATAGCAAGTCCTCGTGTAGATAGTTTCTTGGAAATATTAAGTAACATAATGTATAATGAGCAATTATTTATTGTGACATCATAAGAATGCCAGGCTGCAATTTTTAATCATATTTTTAATTAATTTAATTTAAAATATATGCTCTCCATCTCAAACTAGTGGCTTGCTCCTGTACATCATACTTTTCCTTTAACAATAGAATTGTGCCACTCGTTTGTCTAACACCTTTCGGGAAAATTTTTGAATTGAAATAA
This sequence comes from Centruroides sculpturatus, assembly GCF_000671375.1. Classification (NCBI taxonomy): domain Eukaryota; kingdom Metazoa; phylum Arthropoda; class Arachnida; order Scorpiones; family Buthidae; genus Centruroides; species Centruroides sculpturatus. The sequence continues at coordinate 557,509 of NW_019384346.1, forward strand.
TATGACATCCGATTTACAATGCCTTACTGTCCTTATTTCTAAATTTATTTTTTAATTGTCTATTCAGACATTGCTCATTACTAGGACGTTACACTGGTGTTTAATATTTGATACAAAAATGATAGTTAGATCAGAAAAAACAAAATTTTTATTAAAATTCACCTGTAATAGTAATTTTTTCTGTACACATATACATATATGTGTTTTGAGCTAACATACCCCTCATCAGCAGTATTACCAAAAACAGCTAAAAATAATTAAATAAATAAATAAGATATTGTGAATAATAAATACCTGACAATAAAATAATTTTTAAAAACTTACAGTAAGAACGTATCCTAATACCTTGAAGAAAAGGGTTATAAAATATAGGAACTGTTCTACTTTCAGCACTGGGGTGAAAAGGGTTATATTTCCAAAATTAACAATTGCCAATTTACATAAATTCATTTTTCTGTATAAAGCAAAATTACAATAAATTAATAAACTTTTTAAGAAAGATTACAATTTCATCCCAATAAATTCCAGCTTACATCATAATTCCATTCACCATTAACTTACAACATCAAATGGTATAAATGATTGACATCAATGTTGTAAGTTAATGGTGAATAGAATTATGATGTAAGTTGGAATTTATTGGGATGATATTGTAATCTTTCTTAAAAAGTTTATTAATTTATTGTAATTTTGCTTTATACAGAAAAATGAATTTACGTAAATTGGCAATTGTTAATTTTGGAAATATAACCCTTTTCTACAAGGTATTAGGATACGTTCTTACTGTAAGTTTTTTAAAAATAATTTTATTGTCGGGTATTTATTATACACAATATCTTATTTATTTATTTAATTATTTTTAGCTGTTTTTGGTAATACTGCTGATGAGGGGTATGTTAGCCCGAAACACGTATATGTATATGTGTACAGAAAAAATTACTATTACAGGTGAATTTTAATAAAAATTTTGTTTTTTCTGATCTAACTGTCATTTTTGTATCAAATATTAAACACCAGTTTAACGTCCTACTAATGAGTAATGTCCGAGTAGACAATTAAAAAATAAAATGCGACATCCAGTTTGCAGCAGAAGTTTGTATATAGTTAATTGGGACCTCTTGACTCTAAGCTTTCCATATCTGTTTCGGCTTTCATCTATCTAACTTCATTCTCGAGATTAAGGAAGGACAGACAATGATGTGAATTTATAGGTCTACAATTTTTCAAATTGCAGCCCAACAAGACTATACATCAACACATTGTTTTTCATGATGGTTATATGTCAGCAGGCACTGCACAAGACTAGAGTTGCCAAATTTTAGAAGGACAGAAAAAAAAAGACACTTAAATAAGTAAAGCAAAGGCAGGGCAGGGGTTGTTCAGATAACTGATTATGTATGAAAAAATATATTAACCTATCCCATGTTGAAATTTTTCTCTGTTGCATGTCGCTTCACATTGAATTTTTGTCGATGTTAAGCCTAATGTAAATTTTTAAAAATAATAAACATGGCTATTGCATCGTTAAAACTTATTTCTTATTTTGTACAAACAAAATAAATATATTGAAAAATATAAAAACAA
>NW_019384346.1:559741-572424 GCF_000671375.1 Centruroides sculpturatus
GCAGTGGCGGCCTTAGGGGGTGGCGAGCAGGGCAATCGCCCGGGGCCTCGCTCTTGGAGGGGCCTCGCGCAACAACCAAGTAGAAAAAAGTTGATATTTAAAACTTTTTATTTTATCCTTGGCTATTAGTTATAACAATAAAATAAATTTAATTTATAGTATAGTATATATTAATATTAATAAATGCCTACTATTTCAATTCACGTACTTTGCACAAAGGACAAGGGCCTCGCAAAGATCTGCCGCCCAGAGCCTCGCAATGGATAAGGCCGCCGCTGTTTATAGGTCTACAATTTTTTCAAATTACAGCCCATTAAACCAATTTTATCATGGGCTAAATGATATAAAGAAGATATAAATCAGTTAATATTATTTTAATTGAATTATGTTCGTAACCTGCAGTATTTACTTTCCACCTCATAAAATCAATTTTACTGCTTATAAAGACTATACAACAATAATTGTAAATAATTACAAATGTATTTGTGTTTTTCCACAACGATGTTAAAGAAAATGACATTAAATCAGGACTTGCCATATTTCTTTATAGGAAACTTATTTCTATATAGAAACATTTAAATTTAAATTCAAAAACACAAAAATCAATTATATTTAATCAGTATTCTTTCTTTGAAAATATTACTGCCAGTATGTGTATATAGTGATTAAAAGTAAAGTTCTGTTATAGGAAAAATGTAGCAATAACTAAAAAACAGTATTTAATGCTGTACCACTAAGTACTTGTTATTTTTCTTTATAAATGTATATATTTTTATTTTATAGCATCTAGTATTTTATATATTTTTTTTGTTAAAATTAATAAATTCTAAACATTTTTTCGTTTAAAAAAAACCTTTAAGAACCACAAGTGACGTTCACTCTTTAATTCCGACTTCGATAGAGTTTAAAAAAACAGAGAAAACCAGAGAATTATTTTCACTATTTCTTACTTTATTATGTTATCCATATATATTTCGCTATTTTAGCCTCTTCAGTGGATATTACACTGTTAAGTTGCCAGTACTATTATAGTTCATCAAGCTATCCCAGCATGCATCGACATATNGCATCAATAGGAACGATAGTTTTCAAAGGAATTAATGTAACTGATGCTGATGATATTGGAAATGTTCTTCAAGTCAGTTGTTCATTTCATGCTCAGGTAAAAATTTTAATTGCAATTTAATTGAATATATCATGAAAATATTTATTTACATAATTTATATTTATTTATTTATAATAGAACAAAAAGATCATTTGAAATTTAGTTTAATAAAAAATTATTAATTTTAAGGAATTATATGAGATCTTATATAAATTACTTTTACTAGAACAAACATAAGAAAAACTTGGAGTCAGTTTTTTAATGTTTATTAATATTTCTATATTTCTAAATATATAGTGAGTATTGAATAAAAATTCATAATTAAGTTTAATATAAAGTTCAAAATTAAGTTTATATAAAGTTTAACAAGAGATTTCAAAAGTTTTATAACTTATAATATTTAGAAAGTTAATTAATGGTGCCTACAGGGTTGAAAAAGTAAAAAAGATATTTAGAAAGCACTAATAATTGGCTCTAATAGTCTGATAATATCATTAATCATTTCATATATAGTAATTCAAATTTTGAATTCTGAAAGCATTGAAATATTTCAAAACATTTTCAAGTTAGAAGTTTTTCAAATAATTTGATTATGGTACTTGTTATTTGGTATTTCTTCAAATCTGTTGTTATATAAAATAAAGTATGTCTTTATGAAGTATTAATTAAAAAAACTGGATTGCAAATTTAATTGAACTTCACTTGAAGAAAATCTTCAAATCACAGTTTTCATAATTCATCCATATTCACATCACAGGAATAACAATTCTATTTGATGAAGTCCAGCTTTTATTTTAGGCTTTCCCCATCTCAATATGCTAACATTGTGTAGAGCCTGTGGACTTCACCAAAGTGGACTTAAAGGTGGACTTTACCAAATAGAATTATTGTTCCTGTGATACGAAAATGAATGAATTATGAAAACTGCATTTTTTTCATATAAAGTTTAGTCTTTATTAACTTTTAATTGTAAGTTTTTATCGAAAAATAAAGTTACAGTTTCTTTATATATATGTTATAAATATTTACTCATAAAACTTAAGCTAGTCTCAAATGTCAATAACTTTAATTGAAACAAAATATTTCCAAATCCATTTTTACAATAATACAGCATTAAGTAAACATTTAACATTTCAATTGTAATATTTTTATTATCTTGTAAAACAACCTATATTTTAATGAAATATACAGTTTAGCCCATAAATTTTTGAACAGGAATTGTAAAAACTAAAAAAAAAATATATATATGAAAGTTAATGCATATTTTTTATTTAAAGTATAATTCATTGGCATGTATATAGGCTTTATTGTGGTCATATAATTTTCAGAGAATTGCATAAAATTTCTTCTCGGATTGTTTTTAATTTGTCAGTTACTGATTTTTGGATGATTGGGAACATCCATAAATTAGTGTTCTTTAAGTTTCAGTTTTAACTTTAGAAATACTTAATCTAATCTAATCTAATGGGTAAATGGAGTGATAAACGGTGGAAATTAATGTAAGGTAAATTAATGACATAAAAATATACACTAAAAATCTCTTTAGTTATCATTATTTTTATATTATTATATTCTATTCTCAATATAAAAACTTAGTTTATAATAAATATTATTTATTTAAGTTTCCAGATGCATGTGAAAAATTTAATATTGTCAGTTATTCTGCAACACCACACAATGTTTTAGCTCATCTTATATTAAGAAAACAACTAAATTATGCTGAAAGGCATATATATCAAGTTAAATTGCTTGCCACAGTAAGTTAAATTAATTAATTTAATATTAATTAAAGAATATAATATATGAATATTGGTATTGTTGGTATTGTTTATAAGACATTTGACTTTATTTTTCAATTTAAGCTCTAATTTAAAATATAGAATAAAATTAAAGTATCGGTTTATTTTTATACTGATATATTAATGTGTTAGTGATATGTGGAATGTATTACATCATATCCTTTTATTAGCTGTTTCTCTATTGTAACCATTAAAAATTATTTTATGTAATGTTTCTTAGGTAAAAATAATAAATATGGAATGATGCAGAATTCTAAGGATAATACCAGATAATAGAAAAATTAATAGTGATTAAGATAAACATTGATTTAAAATTTGTAGAAAAATATTTATTTCATTAATAGATCCAGTAAAATATAGTATATTAGAACTTATTTCAATTTTCACAATTTTTGTGATATCAGTGCAAAATCTATATACTGTATTTATTTTAGTATGTCATCATTTCATTAGTATATTTAATTTTCACCTATCAATATAATAGTTAAATGAAATATCGATATTACTAACAAAATTAATATAAAGGTCAATATTAATTTTTACAGACTCTCATTACTTCTTAAATTATTTGTTTATTTCATCCTTCTTCCATTCTTCCCTTTTTAATGTAGTTATTTTCACTGTCAGTTTTGCAATTTACTGTTATTCTCATGTGTATTCCATCTTTTTAATGTTAACCAGATCTGGCTAACATACTAATGCTTTTTTTCATTCTACATTATGCACTCCATTCATTATATTCCCTCCCATAATGTTTTGAAGCTTACAATGACTGTTTAATACAGTTGAAAGCATTTGTTCTCTAAAAATTCCTGCTGGATTTTTTTTTTTTTTAAGAGATTATTAATATAAATTTAAAGTTTATTAAACAACCACTCACCACACCGGGATATAGTTAATCACATATTCTGAACCAATTACGGTGTATAGATGATGAAAACAAACAAAAATGAATGTTTTCGAACTCCTTCTGAGTCCTTCATTGAGTTTTTTTTTTAACAATTCCTTTTCTCTTGTTCGAATTTTATTCCAAAACTAAGAACCATCAAAGAATTGTTAAAAAACCTGACGAAGAACTCGGAAGGAGTTAGAAAACATTCATTTTTGTTTGTTTTTGTCATCTACACACCGTAATTGATTCAGAATACATGATTAATGTTTATTGATATTTGAATTACAAATATTTGAAACATTAGTTTTTGGTTTAATCTGTTACTGTGTACAGTACATCTGATGAATGTTATATAAATATGTTCTAATTTTTTCACCTATTAACATTTCAGCTGAACTTGATACAGATATTATATATTAAATTATAACAAATATAATTAATTATAAGTCAAAATCATTAACTGCTGTTTATTTACTATGCAAAAAAAATCTTAATCACAGGTTAACTGCCTGTCTTTATATCAAATTCATTATTTTCATCATTGTTATTACAGTTTAATTAAAAATCTGATTTATTAGTTTTTTAAGTTTCTTAAAAATATTATTATTGTAAAATTGTTTTCTTTTATTTGTAAATAGGATTTTTTTTTCATTAAAAGATAAAGAATTGAGTTTTTGAAAGTATTTTAAAATAAGTAGATATTGTAAATAAAAAATGTTGTATTCATTGATTTTATTAAATGATTAAAATATATAAAAATTTTAAAAAATTTAGATCTGTTACATTTAAGATAATATTTTTATTGTTTTGATGCTTTAATAATTATTTATATTATTCAAATCTTTAATAGGATGGAAGCCATAATGTTACAACTGCTGTAATTGTCAATGTTGGAGATGTTCAAAATCAACCACCTATTTTCACTAGTTCTTTAACAGGAATTGTGAATGAAGATGATCCAGTGGTAAAAATATCTTTCTAATAAGTTTTCATATCTTTTAACTGAAATGAAACAATATATTATAATTACAATAATGTAAAATGGTTTTTAATTTCAGCTTATTTAAGGCTAATCTTAAAGCTGAAATTAAAAGTTCTGCTTATAAAAGCAGAACTATCAATTTCAGCTTTTTGTTGATTTCATCTATATTAATAAAAATAATTCAAACTTATAGGAAAAATTCAATAGAAGAGAGAAGTTTTTTAATTAATAACAATCATATATGTTTTAAATAATGTAATATTTTATTTTATTATTGTTTAGAAATAAACAGTGTTTATTTCTGATAACTATGTTTTGGCTCATTATTTTAATTAAAATAAGACAAAATATTAGTTAGAAAGGAGCAGATATTTAATTAGTAAACATACAAATAAAAGAAATGAATAATAGATGAGATATTTAACATTTTTGATATTTTTATTATATTTTAGCAAACAAAAGATGAGAGATGAATTCTCATAAGAAACAGTTTAAGAATTCAACTTCAACTAAATAAGGCACATATTGAAAATATATTAATTTTTTACATCAAGATACTTGTTATATTGATTTTTTTTACTTTTAATTCTTAAAAATTAATTTTTTACTTTTCCTTATAACTTAACTATTATGTCTAATTAAAATGCATTTGAAGATCTTTTTATATAAAAAGTAAATAATATTTTTAAATCGAATTAACTACGAATTTGCAACTGAAATAATCTCCAAATGACCTCATTATTTAACACATTCTGATTTAACTAAAACTTTATATTAGTACTTCATTTATAAAATCTCATCATAATTTTATACCTCTATTGCATAAATATTTATTCTTAAAGTTATCATATAAGAAGTGAAGAATAATAGAATCGTGAAATAATTTTAAATGAAACAATAGTAACTTTTTTGTTGCCAATGATAATATTCTTCTTTAAACTCAGTTAACATAATTTGAATAGTTACTATTCAGCCAATATGCAGATTTTGTAATCACCTATTGGTATTAAACATTATGTAAATTTGACAGAGTATCAAAATAAATAAAGTAAAAATGGATATTCTTAAATAATGTGATTGTTCACTATATTAAAATAATAAAGTTTAAATTTAAACACCTTTTTTTGAAAAATTGCATATTTTTATAATTTCATTGTTATTGTCATTATCGTTCTACAATAAATATTATTGCTAATTTTGAGTTGAAACTGAATGCTGAATTTTATAAAGAATTGCATCATGTAATATGTACAGTACAATACATATTACATGATGCAATATTTTGTATAATAATTAGTTTTAGTTTAAGGAAAATTTGATATTAAATTAACTGTAATTATGTTTTAAGCATTTTAATTATTTTTATCTAAAAACTTGATAAAAAGTTTTATTCTTTTACAAAGAGAATACTTGTTTAAATAGAATGAATTTAATTAATTATTAATTACAATTTGAGTTATTTTTTAGTCAGTTCAGAATTTTAAATAAGCTCTATATATTTTCAAATAATGCAATTTGCATATGAACAAATCTTTAAATAATATAACTGTTTGTTATATTCTGCTATATAATATCTGCCTTCCATTTTGAAGTTTCATTATTTTTATAATTTTGAAGATGGAATTAATATTATTTCAAAAACACTAAAAGTTTTAACATTATATTTTCTTAAATTTGTTATTTCTTATAAAGCTATTTGTTTTTTCTTTATTTCCTTTAAAAATTAATGACAATTGATTTTATAATATATTCTTACTTTAGTTAATTTACATTTAATTTATTAATTACAAAAAAATTATTAAAATATTTTAAAATAGTAATAATTTAATATATTTTTAATCCATATAATTTACAAAATTAAGAGTTAAAATGTCTGAAAGTGGAGTGGAATGTTTGATGTAATTGATTATTAGTTCACAGACATATATTATGCTACCTCACTTAATGAATTAAGGAAATTTTATTCTAGGGAACACTTGTTATGACAGTAACTGCTAAAGATGGAGATCAAGGAATACCCCATGAAATAGTTTATGAATTATTAACAAGTTAGTTTTATAAGTAGCATCTTACATAAATTATTATTATTTAAAACTTGATATTTATAAACATTTATTTCTAAAGTATTAGAATTTTATGTTTCTAAGTATAAAGATTTTTTAATGTTAAAGTCTTTTTTATTTTCTTCATTCTTATCTATCTATAAAAATTTTTGGATGATTTATTTACTGATGAAGTATTATAAACTTTATTAAGATCCTGAAGATTCTTTTGCAATTGATTATAAATCTGGAGAATTAAGAACAATAAAACCATTGGATAAAGAGCTATATTCTTCTACTAATGGTGTTATAAGTTTAAAAATAAAGGTAATAATAATAATATATTTAAGTAAATTTTAATTAATAAACTATTTGCATTTACTAAAAAATAAATAAAATTTTCAGGCTATTGAATTAATTGATGGAATCCCTGGAAATGATTCCGAAACTGTCGCTGTTGAGTCAGTAACAATAACTATTAAAGATGTCAATGATGAAACTCCTACTTTTAACAGAATAAGTTATACAGTAAATGTTAATAAAACTAATCCACAAACAATAAACTACAAACTAGTAACGAAGACTAATCCAAAATTAAAATCTGAAATGAAAAATTAATAGTTTAATAAATTAGGTACCTTTACAAACAATTTCTATAAAATTGTCTGTAAAAAAAGATAATTTACTTCGNACTCTTTACATTTACTAAAAAATAAATAACATTTTTAGGCTATTGAATTAATTGATGGAATCCCTGGAAATGATTCCGAAACTGTCGCTGTTGAGTCAGTAACAATAACTATTAAAGATGTCAATGATGAAGCTCCTACTTTTAACAGAATAAGTTATACAGTAAATGTTAATGAAAATGTACCAAATGGTACACCTTTACCTAATTTGGATATGTTTGTACAAGATCCTGATGTTGTAAGTATCTTCAATATTTTTAATTATAGTTTAATAGTTAAAGAAAAGGAGTACTTCAATTCTGAAGTATAAATGAAATTAGAATACTAAAAAATACAATAGATATATTCAAATTTAAAGTATTTTATCTCTGAATTGAATACTTTTATTTCTTCACTTTTTTCATATAATTATGTTTAAAAAAATAAATAAAATTTACAATGAACACTTTTCAATTGATCCATATTTTATTATAAATATTCAATAGTTAAAATTTCTGTTTCTATACATTCCTGAGAAACAAAAATTTCCTTTGTTTATAGCAGTATTTTTATTTTCTATTTAAAAAGAAAAATTTGTATAGTCAGATGACTGAAACAGTAAAGGCTCCACTTTAGGAAACTTGGATTTGAGTCTATCTGTTGAATATATCACTGTTGCAAGTTATGTGTTCACAGATAGTGAGTAGGATACCTTACAAGTAAGTTTAAAAAAATCATACACAACTATTTTGATCCGTTTCAAGTCATACCGAACCAAAAAGTGGCAGGCTTCATAAAAGACATCATGTCATGGCCGTTTATTTATTATAAAAAATAATACAATGGTAATATGACACAAAGCATTGCTACACAATACAAATACAAAAGTTTATATAACACAAATCATTGCTACACACATAGTGTTAAATTTCTTTCTTGTCATTACCTATCAGTTCAGAAATTTTCATCATTAGGTTGATTTTGATATGTCAGACTTCATCTTTCAACACCTATCTGTATGCTTTGTGCAACTGGCTGAACTTATGATAGATATGAAAAAGGAAATGTCTTAGTGACTGAAGAGTGGAAAGAATTTAAAAAATTAAAAATAAATTTTTAATGGCTACTTAGACTATATTACTTCTAAAAATATTTGTCTTTAGAGTATTCATAAAGTGATAAAATTCAATATTTATAGTGATGAATTATTTATTACAATCTAAATAAAAAGCTTATAAAAATAAGATTAAAACTTAAAATCAAAAATAAAAAACAAAAGCAAAGCATTTTTTAAAATATGTTAAATACATAAAAAATTATGTTTAAAAACATCAAGATTATAACCACATCATAGGTCTATGTACAGCACCTGTATTATTTTCTTTTAATAACTTTTTCTGTACAGATTCCAGACCCAATGTTTTATCATCAGTTTTTATTTTAATCTACAATTATTTTTGAATTGCTTTTATTCTGTAATTTATTTTTTTAAATTTTAACTGAATTAATTTTTATGTAAGAAAGGTTATTTTACTTTTTATTAGTTTATAATTGTGTTGTCCAATTGTTTTTGCCAGAATCTTTATTTTGTTTTCTTTCATTCTTATTTTCTATTTTATTAAGAATGATATTTTAGTTTAAAAAACCATTTTTAAGTTTTTCATTAAAAGTTTTATTTATTTAATACAAGCCAATTTATTTTCATTTATAATAAATTTATATAATGTTAAAAACAATTTTTTTACTTGTATAAAACTTTATTCAAGAATATAAGGAAAATGGAAAAAATATATAATATTTTTAAAAATTACAAATTTTTTAGGGTTCAAACTCAGTATTCCATATAAACATCATAGATTCATCAAATATATTTAGTGTAGAACCACACATTGCCACTGGCTCAACATCTATCAGTATAAGAGTAATGAATGGACCATTAGATTATGAAAATCCTAATCAAAGAAAATATATTTTATTGGTAAGAAAATTTATTATATAATTTAATTTTAACATTAGAAAATTTATTAAATTTGTTAGTTANCCGCGGCCCACTGAGGGGGGACGTTGATTGTTTATATTTTAGATTGATTTAATTTAATAATTTTAATTTAATTGTATTTAAACATGCCTTCAAAATAAAATACAGTTACACCAAAAAATGAATATAATGTGATTTAACATTTTAACTCACTAGAAAGCTAAATCAATGAAAACCCTGAGCTTGTATTTTTGCAACAAGACTGTTCCATCTGGGGGTAATAGGAGACAATGACACCTGAAGTGTGTTTCTTATGTCCAGTTTATTCCGTTATTCTGTCGTCCATTAAAAGTCGCACAAACCCGAGAAAAATACACCATAGTAAATAAAATGGAAATACCAGTAATTTAATGTTCCTTGGGTGGCCCGGTATCATTTGATCCATGGACTGGTACCAGTCCATGGCCCGAGGGTTGGGGACCACTGCTCTAGAGTATTGTAAAATATGACATATTAGTGCAAAGTTATATAAATGAAAAATGTATAACTGAATTGCTTTATAATAGAAAAAATATCATTTGGAAAATATTTCTGTCTAGAACGCAAAAGGAAAAAATGGTGATCCCTATTTGGGTGAACTTGTCTTCAAATATTAAAAAATAGACAGAACCATCGGATGAAAAAATTATAATTAAATATTTGATAATTTTTTAATTAACAAATTACTAACAAGAGGATTGTTAATTAATCTAAAACTATTAGAGTCAAATGGCCAACTGAGGCAGTTGACATTAACCTACTGCTATGGAGACCCAGGTTTGAATTTGAATGAGCAACCCCAGGAATTGTTTATGGATTGTCTGTCCATGATATATCAGGTCCTGTCTCTCATAACCCAACCTTTGTGAGCCTGTCTGATTCCATGATGGACAAGGCAAAAAGACCCTCTTAATGTCTGTGAGACAGAATGAATAAAAAATAGAATAAATGAAAACAAAACTATTAGAGAATCTAAAGTAATTTTCCTCTATTAAATTTAGCACAAATAATTAACGTATTTTATAACCAAAGATAACTCCAACTTTCAATGTTAAATAGATATCTACTCAGCATTAAAAGTCAGAGTCATTCTTTCAGTTATATCTTGTTTGATGTGAAGTGCTATTGGTGACTACCATAAACTTAATTTCAGTAATATTGATATGGAATATAGATAATGTTTCATGAACATTTTAATGAATATTGATAATGTTTTCTCTGACCTTTACAAATTGTACTTGTCAAGTACATTTTATTTCTGATGGTAACAATGGGATGATAAACATTATCACATTTTCATACCAGTATTTGTAATCAGCCCTTACTTCAAACATAAATTATAATTAACATGTAACTTTTCTGTTTTATTTTTTCTTACATTTTGGGTTATTTTAAAAAATTTTTTCATGAATAAATAACAAATGATTTTTCAATTTTGCTGATATTAGAATTTTTTAAATGCTTAATATACAATACCATACTTTATAGGTTACAGCTGTTGAAGCATTTACTGATCCAAAATTGTCAAGTACTGCAACAGTAACTGTTAACATCTTAGATGTTAATGATAATTTGCCACAGTTTGAAAAACAAAAATATGAAGCAACTATTATCGAGAATGCATCTGCTGGAACTGTAGTAGGAACAATAATGGTAAATGCATTTTATTCATTTTGAAGGTCTAAAATTATAAAATCAAATGTAATTAAACTTCAGATTTAATACAAAAATATTTATATTTGGTTTAGTCTTTAGTAGTAATTTAATCTTGATTGAATTAAACCTTTAATAAAGAATTATCTAGAATTAAATAAAAGTTAAATTTAATAATCTTTATCATGGAAAAATCATAAAATGCTAATAGCAATTTTCTAATTTTTTTCAATTAGATACAAGCATATAGTATATAATTAAAAATAAAGCAAACATAATTACCTGGCATCATTCTCAGTTAATTATGATCAATAATTTAGAAAGTATTCTCTTAATATATATTAATTGGTAAAAAAATAAGAATAGAATACTATCAACTATCTATCTATAGAATCTACTCAGCTAGGATTATTATATAAAATTTTAAATATTCCATGTACTATAACATGAAAATTATGTAAACAAACAAATAAGATGTCAGGTCATTATAGTCAAACCACATTTATATTTTTTTCAAAGATACCAAGAAAAAATTGTTTGTATAAGTGAGAAAAATGTACAAGTGAAACTGGTATTGAATTGCTTCTGGAATGATTATAGTCATTATGAAAGTATAGCATGGCACATATTAATACTGTACAACTGAAATTGTACTGTACATGTAATTCTTAACAAAAAAGTTTCAAGTTACTATATGTATAATATATTTGAACAACATATAAAACATTGTGAAACTAAGTCATGAACTCTTAAAAAATTGATCAAGTTTTATTTGTTTCTTACTTTATTTAATGGATAACTGATATCACATACTGTATGTCAGTATGTGATATCAGTTATCTCCTCCAGCCAAAATGCCAGTCATGTGAAAAAATGAAGATTCATTGTAAAGGTTAGCTCACACTGACAACAAATAATAAAAACAATTGAGAAACTGCAAAACAATTTTTATTAGCCTAGCAAAATTTATTTACCCTACAAAATATGGAAATTGAAAATTTTCAATGTGTTGGACTTTGTTAAACAGGATTTATCAGAAACTGTATAACATGTTACATATTATTTTCTCTGCTTTTTTTCATTTGTAGCACTTTGCTTCACTTTTTGTAATAATTATATTTTAATTTTTTCACTTATGTGTTATTCACTTTTTTGAAATAGTGCTCTAGGGCAGCGGTCCCCAACCTTTTTATCGCTGCAGACCGGTCAATGTTTGATATTTTACCGCAGCCCACTGAGGGGGGACGTTGATTGTTTATATTTTAGATTGATTTAATTTAATAATTTTAATTTAATTGTATTTAAACATGCCTTCAAAATAAAATACAGTTACACCAAAAAATGAATATAATGTGATTTAACATTTTAACTCACTAGAACGCTAAATCAATGAGAACCCTGAGCTTGTTTCTTTGCAACGAGACAGTTCCATCTGGGGATAATAGAAGACAATGACACTCGAAGTGTGTTTCTTATGTCCAGTTTATTCCGTTGTTCCGTCGTCCATTAAAAGTCGCACAAACCC
>NW_019384346.1:577533-602439 GCF_000671375.1 Centruroides sculpturatus
CCGTTTCGAATTAGAGAAATAACTGATGATGAACGCTCAATGCGTTTGAAAACGTTTTTATATTATTAAAGAATTTTGCTGGATAGTTGAATGGTTTTTATTTTTATTAATGATTCAAAATGAAATAAAATAAATAAAATATCAGTATTGATTAGATTATTCACCAATATAAAAGAAGCTTATACGAGGTATGAAATAATCTGTCATCTGTTTTAGTTCACTACTAGAGAAGGGCTTGAAAATTGCCATCATTTACAGCAGGCACTTCGGGTGTTATTTTCTTTGGGTATTTCAAGACTAAACTTTGCTGTCCACAAAGTTTTACTGTTTCTACAATGTCCATCAGTTTCTTCTTTTTTTCTTGATTACCTTATCTTTTTCTTTTTGAAACTTAATTATATATCAATAAACAACATTTTATCTTCACTAATTTTTCTAAACCTTTCTAATTCCATTATGCTACTTTCGTGATAAACAGTGAATTTGTTTTTCTTGAAGTAATCAAGTGCTTTCTTCCAATTTCTGTGTGATTCATTTACCAATTCTTTGATAGGTTGAGAACCAATACCAGCAGTCTTTTTAGGTAATAAAACACGTGCTTTACAAAAAGTTACATCCTCTTTCCTGGAGTAAGCCAAACAATGGAAAGTTTTTGACCAGTGTCCTTGGAAATGAATATTTCTATTCTAGAACAAGTGAATTCATACTTTTTTAGAAAAAAAAGGTTGGTTTTTAGACAACCAGACAAATTTATAAGCATTTGGAATAATTGTTTTCAGTTTCTTCTTAAAAAAATGAAACCATATTCCAAGGATATATTTTGTGTAAGTTATTGCTGGTTAGTTAGTATTTATTCTTGTCAGTAGGACCAATATTTCATCAGTTGACTGAGCTGGTTTTGAGACTTCACTATCATCATATGTCAAATTTAATTGGGAATTGCATTCTGGTTTCAGCTGTAAGAAAATAGAGAATATTTTAATTTTGTTTCTTTAATTTATTTATTTGGATAAGTTTAATTCCAATAAATAAATAACTTATCTCTTAAGGATCCATTATTTTTGCAAAAATAATAACTTAATGAAGAATTCAGTTGTACACTGGACATCTTATACTAAGAACACACAAAAATAATGATATTGAACTAAAAATGAAAATGTTTACATCAATGATATTCCCTGCTTTATTGAATATAGCCTTCTTCATTCAAAACTTTTGTTTAATAACTCAACAAATTCTTTATAATATTTCTGTCATTATTTCACTTTTTAACTTGCTGATTTCTAATCACAAAGTAGCTCACTCTATACAGAAATACTGTTTATATACCCTCATAGAATACACTATAAATTTTCACTATGTTCTACAAACTTCCATTCTTTTTGATAACCTTCTACTTTGTTTGGTAACAAAACATTCTAGAACTGTTGTGAAAATTTTCAATACATTTGTTATTATATTTTCTTGAACTTGCTAACTCTTTTTATATTATTTTCTACTTAGTAACATTGTTAATTGATTTTACCTAATTTAATGAGATGCATTTTTATTTTTTATTTTTTTTATTCTTCCCAAATGGGGGTTAACCCCAAACCCTCGTGTGCACAGCCTTGATTTTGATCTAAGTGAATGTTAACAATTAAATATTTTTGGATGATTTATTTATCTATTCTTTATTCTAATGGATAGAATATCAAATCATATTTGCTAATTGAATTATTCTAGCAAAATATAGTTTATTCTAGAAAAAAATTCTTCATAAGGCTATCAAAAACAAATCATTATTAAAATATGAATTTTTTTTGTAAGTTTTGAATTAAAAAACACTGTAATGGAGTTTACTATAATTTTAATTTAATAATTGTACAATAATTTATAAATTTTTTTATTCCATTTAAATATATTTAATCAAAAGAAGATTGATTGAATATTTGATTGATTGATTGAATATCATCTACAATATTTAAATTAATCAAAAGAAGATTTTTAATATAATAGTTTGAATTGCTTATTTGTAATTTATATATTGGTAATAATTATATTATTTAGATTATATTTTTATTTAATGAATATTATAGAAATAAATATGCTATTTAGATATCTTATTTTAAATATGTTTTGGAAATTATTCATTTTTTTTCCTATTGAAAATTATTACTTGAAATTTATCCAAAATAAGGATAAACTAGCCATTATAGTTAATCTGCTCAATTAACCAATGCACCTTTTAACAGTGAGTGAAGTTGAAGTGTTCCTTTAACTTTACCCACTATTAAAGGTGTATTGATTAAGTTATTGAAAATATTTATTGCTATTAGAATTATCTTATGAAATAATGTCGTAAACTTAAATTATATTATCTTGTTAATTTTAGACAAAAGATGCTGACATTACTTCAGTTGTGACTTACAAAATAATAGCTGGAAATAATAGGAAATTATTTGCAGTACATCCAAAAACTGGCGAAATTACAATCACTGATCCTTCAGGATTAGATGTTTCTTCACTTCGAACAGATCTGTAAGTTGAACAAAATAATCAATAAGTTTTTGATTTTTACATTAAATAATAAAATAATATTTTCGATAGTATTGTATTAACCATACAAGGATCTGATGGAGGTCCAAATCCTGCAACAACAACTGTTAAAATTACTATTCGGGTATGTTGATTCTTTTTAAATTTCGATAGAGCAATGACTTTAAAATTCACAAATCAATTCTTAATTTTATGTAAAATTGATTACAATATAATTTATATTTTATGTTTTGTAATTGTTTATGTTTAAATATAAATGAGTTATTTATTTTCATTATTGAAAATTAAGATAATATAAATAACTTTTTTTCTCTTTAAATCCTTTTTAATTCCAATCCAGGAACCACAAACAGCAGGCGACTTGAAGTAAAACTTCTAAAAATTATATTGTATATTATATAACAGACAAATATTATCAAAAAACTTGCACACAATTAAAAATGATCTTGACATCAATCTNTTCACATTTAACTCAATAACGTTTAATTGTCATCAAGTTCACATTTAAATTAATAACCTTCAAACAATGGCCATAAAATTTTATTTTTCATACTTTCTCATTCACCCTTTTTACTTAGTATCCTACTGGGACCTTCTCTCCTCTTTCTCATCCTCTTATCCTCTTTCTTTCTTTAATCTAGACCTAAGATCTACCTCATAATAAAATGTATATAATTTATTACAAACAATGTTAGAATCGGAGTTTAAGCGTCGGAGCTTAAACAGGTTTCCGACAACGGGAAACTGGGACCTTCTCTCCTCTTTCTCATCCTCTTATCCTCTTTCTTTCTTTAATCTAGACCTAAGATCTACCTCATAATAATATGTATATAATTTAAAATAAGTATGCAGTTGAATCCTGTTAATGCAAAGTTGAAGGGACTTAAAAATTGGCACTTTGTGTTAATGAGGTTCATATTAAACAAATTATACAAAAAATAATGATCACACTATCAAATGAGAAAAGCTAAATTTTTTCCCAGTTATTTCATTATGTTGATATTTTATCTTGTTTAGATATGTTTAAAAAATAAATAAACAAATAAACTTATGTATTACTCCAAACATGCATTTTATTGAGATATAGTGATTTGTCAGAAAATTAGCATTGATTCTTTATCAGCTAGAGTTGGTAAAACAGTGATAAAAGCTGCTGTATATAACAGGTTGACTTTGTCAAATTGAAACCAGGAACTGTGCAAGCATAAAACTACAAATTTAAAAATAAATTATTTACTTGGATTTTGATGAAAATGGTTTGTTTTTAATTTTAAAATTACAAACTAATTATAGTATTTCATATTGTAATTCAGTTGTTTTGTTATTTTCATTATTAAATAATAAACAATAAGAACTATTTTGTAAACTACAGATTTTTAATAAAAAATCTCCCAATCCTATAAACTCCTCACCAGTGAGATGGACAAGGTGGTTAAAGTATCTACCATTCTGGGATGCCTGGGATAGAATCTGGGCAGGTTGAAAAACCCAGGAACTATTCAGGGACAGTCAGGCCATCTCTCAACACATGGCATCCCTTTGTAGGCCTGTGTGGAAAAAATGTTCTCTTAGTGCCAACAGGACATAAAAAGTAAACAACAAAATTTTCAGTTTCCAATGCATGTCAACTGTCTTAACCAAATTGTTCAGCATTGTCAGTGTACAAAGCACTGACTTTAAGAGAAAGTAATTTTGCTAGTTGGAGCTCAACAACAACAACAACATCAATATCATAAGTATTGTGGCTAACATTATAGTTGAAAAACATGCCCATGGCCATATGTCTTGTGTTTTCCTCTTTGGCTCATGTAACTTTGTGGAAACTGTAAACAGTGTACTTTATGCTTATATAATGTAATATAATCATTATTAAATTCTTGTGGCTACAAGAAGTTTTGTTTTACATATTAACCAATATTTTGCATTAAAAAACAAACTCCTTAACATTGGAATGCCTATCCTTGTTCATGGATTGCAAATCTATTTTACATTAACNAGACTGCCATCTGGTATTGATATTAAAACTTTGTTAATTTTTCAAATTTTAGGCAACAGACAGAGACACAGGAATATACGGAGAAAAGGGAATTGTATATTCATTGTTTGGTAATGGAGCTGAAAAGTATGAATGAAATATTTATTTATTATTAATTCACAATGTATTTTTTATTTAAGCAAAACATTTTTTTGGAAATTTATGAAAATAAGCAAAGAATTATATAAGAAATTTAAGTGAAAATTTATTGAAAATTGATTTTAATCAATTAAAAATTGATTCAAATTCAAAAATAAATTTTCAATAATTAAAGATTAAGATCTAAGTTGAAAATATTATTGAAAATACTCTTAAACATACATGTCTTTAAAATATAACAAAACAATAAATGGCTTTACTGTAGTTCATTTTATTAACAAGTTTCTCTCAAGTAATTTCATGCAACCAATCAGGAAATGCATAAATGAATTAACTTTGTAACCATCATCTAAGTTTGAATGATACCAGATATAAACAATCTACAAGCATTGACATCTACTCTTAACTATTCTACCTTCTACCAAGAAAATTACTAATATCTTCCATTCACTACACATATGACATTTCTTATTTCCTGTTCAAGAGCTGTGTTTTCACATCAACAAAAAAAATTGACTATATATTAACAACAAAATAATTACACTCAAATCACCCATTTCATCCTTCTAGAATCACTTAAATTGTTTTTAAATGAATGTTTGAAAATTCCAAATGCTCAAAAGCTTTAAAATGCATCTTTAACATTCTTGTTCAATTTTTGTAGAATCTGATGGTGGGATATGTTGTACTGAAAAATGTTTAATCTGAGTTGAATCCTGGACTCATTGATTCTAGTGTTACTTTTCTTTTACATCTCATGCTGTTGTGAATTTACTTAAATGTTATAAATTCATTAGAAAATATAAGAAAAGTACAAAAGAAATAATTGTTCCTGATGGAGATGTAATCTTTTATCCTTCATTATCATGAATACTGCATTGATCAATTATTTACAAATTATTAATTCCTTCAGTTATTTAGCATTTTTTTTATTCAGATGGAAATAATTATATACAGTAAAACGTCGATTATCCGGACCTCTATTATCCGGATTTTCGATTATCTGGATTGTTCAAAATAAACAAAAATTTTATGACTTTGCTGATTTGCACTTGGCGAATTACGACACTGTTTATGTACGTGATGGAATGCATAACTTTTTTTGTATCAACAACTTCTCACCCAGCACAGTGGTCGTAAACTCTTAAATATATTTCACGTAGTAATAAAAATATAACTTGACATACGTATTTATAAATAATTTATATTCAAATTATATCATTTCTATGACCAAGGGCAGCGTAAGGCATGGATGACGTGGGCCACCGCCTATGCCTCGCGGTCTGAAGGGCCTCGCGCCTTGAAGGTTTATGCGTTACTTAAAAGCTGTGAACGCGACGAAAAAATTTTACTCGTCATAAAACGATAAATAGTTTGTCAAATTTTTATTCATAAAAATGCAGTTTCAACTGCTTTTTATTTTATAAAATCCGTCTTCTTGCGCCACCAGAGAGCCTTTCAAATAATAGATAGTCAGTTAGCATTGGTCAGTAGTAGTACAAATTTAATACGAACGTTTGTTTCTTGAAAATTTGAACACAATTTAAATACAGTATTTACTTTTAATATTACCGATATGTCATCAAAAAGATAACGTATTGTATTATCATTAAAAGACAAATTAAAGTATTTGATTCGATTATCCGGATTTTTCCTTATCCGGACTACCTTCATCCCCAATTAGTCCAGATAATCGAGGTTCTACTGTATTTCAATTCATAAAAGACATAAATTTAAATTTTATATTCTGAAAAAGAAATATTTTATATTTTTTAGATTTTCTGTGAATCCAAATTCAGGAATTATTACAGTTGCACCTTGTGAGACACCAGGAACTGGAAATTGTTTAGATTATGAACTTCGTCCTTCTTATTATTTATCATATCAAGCTACTGATAATAAAGGAAAAGGAAAAACTGCAGTTGTTCCTTTGGCTGTTACTCTTGTAGATGCTAATGATAATCCTCCTGTATTTTTGCAAGATGTTTATACTGCTATAATTGATGAGGCAGCAAATAAATTCCATCCTCCATTACAAGTAAAGGTAAGTAACAGCAAGTGCAAGTATTAATAATGTTTACCTCTCACATAATAACTACTTAATGGAATAACTTAAAATTCTATTTTAAATTGTTGTTTATTTGTATTACTAAGTAGCATAAAATAAATCAATAATTATTAAACAAGCAATTATTTTTAATTTGCTGCAATTTTTAATTTATTTAATTTAAAATATATGCTCTGCACCTCAAATTAGTAATATCTTGCTTCTGTACATCATACTTTTCCTGGTCCACCATGCCAGTCATCTATGTAACTTTGTTCTGGGGAAAATTTTTGTATTGAAATCACATAACTTCTAGTCTAGAGTGGAAATTAATATATAGTTAATTGGGGCATCCTGCACCTAAGCTTTCCATATCTGGTTTCAACTTTTAATTCCGTTCTTGAGATTAAGGACAGATGGGCCAACAGTGGGAATTTATAGGCCTCTAATATTTTCAAATTGCAACCCAATGTTGTTATAATGGATTTATTAAATGTAATATTTACTGGTAATATTTTCATATAAATAAATTAGTAATGACATGCTTAAAATGAATTAATTTTATTTAAATAATAAATTAATATATTATTCTTTATTCTAAAGATAATAACACTTTATGCAAAACTATATTGATTTACAAGTATATACATCTACAATGTAACCCTTATTTACAAGCATACCTAGTTCTTCAAAACATCTTGTAAATCAAAATTTTGTAAATAGGGATAGAGCTTGTTAGACTTGATATGTTTGTTGGAGATTGTGAAAAACTGGGTATGCTCATATAACTGGCTGTGTGACAAAAGATTAAGATTATGCAAAAGACTTGACTTGACTAAACAGAAAATCAGCACTAGAAAAGGAGAGTAAAATAATGAGGTCATCATCACCAATGGTTCCTTGAGGTGTTAACAATGCCACCAACCTTATATTACCTTATTTATTTCTTATATTACCTAATGGAAAAACTTTACAAAAATCACCATGACACAATATGATGTACACATCAATATATTTAATAACATCTTGAATCATTGATCTTTTTCATTATTTCTTATGGCTGAAATTTGAAATTTGTACCTCATTCTGGCATAATCTAGTCACTTTATTATGCTTCCCAAATAACATTAAAAATTTATAAAATACTTATTTATCTATCAACTAATGATTCAAAAATAGTATACTTGCTTACTGGAGAATAAAAATAAAAACCATTCAACTATCCAGCAAAATTCTTTAATAATTTAAAAACGTTTTCAAACGCATTAAGCGTTCATCATCAGTTATTTCTCTAATTTTAAATGTGAAATTCGAAAAATTACGCAACGGAAATTCCAAATAATGGTTATGTAAAAAATTTTTTACATAACCGTTATTTGGAATTTCCAAATAACTGATGATGAACGCTTAATGCGTTTGAAAATGTTTTTAAATTATTAAAGAATTTTGCTGGATAGTTGAATGGTTTTTATTTTTATTAATGATTCAAAATGAAATAAAATAAATAAAATATCAGTATTGATTAGATTATTCACCAATATAAAAGAAGCTTATACGAGGTATGAAATAATCTGTCATCTGTTTTAGTTCACTACTAGAGAAGGGCTTGAAAATTGCCATCATTTACAGCAGGCACTTCGGGTGTTATTTTCTTTGGGTATTTCAAGACTAAACTTTGCTGTCCACAAAGTTTTACTGTTTCTACAATGTCCATCAGTTTCTTCTTTTTTTCTTGATTACCTTATCTTTTTCTTTTTGAAACTTAATTATATATCAATAAACAACATTTTATCTTCACTAATTTTTCTAAACCTTTCTAATTCCATTATGCTACTTTCATGATAAACAGTGAATTTGTTTTTCTTGAAGTAATCAAGTGCTTTCTTCCAATTTCTGTGTGATTCATTTACCAATTCTTTGATAGGTTGAGAACCAATACCAGCAGTCTTTTTAGGTAATAAAACACGTGCTTTACAAAAAGTTACATCCTCTTTCCTGGAGTAAGCCAAACAATGGAAAGTTTTTGACCAGTGTCCTTGGAAATGAATATTTCTATTCTAGAACAAGTGAATTCATACTTTTTTAGAAAAAAAAGGTTGGTTTTTAGACAACCAGACAAATTTATAAGCATTTGGAATAATTGTTTTCAGTTTCTTCTTAAAAAAATGAAACCATATTCCAAGGATATATTTTGTGTAAGTTATTGCTGGTTAGTTAGTATTTATTCTTGTCAGTAGGACCAATATTTCATCAGTTGACTGAGCTGGTTTTGAGACTTCACTATCATCATATGTCAAATTTAATTGGGAATTGCATTCTGGTTTCAGCTGTAAGAAAATAGAGAATATTTTAATTTTGTTTCTTTAATTTATTTATTTGGATAAGTTTAATTCCAATAAATAAATAACTTATCTCTTAAGGATCCATTATTTTTGCAAAAATAATAACTTAATGAAGAATTCAGTTGTACACTGGACATCTTATACTAAGAACACACAAAAATAATGAGATTGAACTAAAAATGAAAATGTTTACATCAATGATATTCCCTGCTTTATTGAATATAGCCTTCTTCATTCAAAACTTTTGTTTAATAACTCAACAAATTCTTTATAATATTTCTGTCATTATTTCACTTTTTAACTTGCTGATTTCTAATCACAAAGTAGCTCACTCTATACAGAAATACTGTTTATATACCCTCATAGAATACACTATAAATTTCCACTATGTTCTACAAACTTCCATTCTTTTTGATAACCTTCTACTTTGTTTGGTAACAAAACATTCTAGAACTGTTGTGAAAATTTTCAATACATTTGTTATTATATTTTCTTGAACTTGCTAACTCTTTTTATATTATTTTCTACTTAGTAACATTGTTAATTGATTTTACCTAATTTAATGAGATGCATTTTTATTTTTTATTTTTTTTATTCTTCCCAAATGGGGGTTAACCCCAAACCCTCGTGTGCACAGCCTTGATTTTGATCTAAGTGAATGTTAACAATTAAATATTTTTGGATGATTTATTTATCTATTCTTTATTCTAATGGATAGAATATCAAATCATATTTGCTAATTGAATTATTCTAGCAAAATATAGTTTATTCTAGAAAAAAATTCTTCATAAGGCTATCAAAAACAAATCATTATTAAAATATGAATTTTTTTTGTAAGTTTTGAATTAAAAAACACTGTAATGGAGTTTACTATAATTTTAATTTAATAATTGTACAATAATTTATAAATTTTTTTATTCCATTTAAATATATTTAATCAAAAGAAGATTGATTGAATATTTGATTGATTGATTGAATATCATCTACAATATTTAAATTAATCAAAAGAAGATTTTTAATATAATAGTTTGAATTGCTTATTTGTAATTTATATATTGGTAATAATTATATTATTTAGATTATATTTTTATTTAATGAATATTATAGAAATAAATATGCTATTTAGATATCTTATTTTAAATATGTTTTGGAAATTATTCATTTTTTTTCCTATTGAAAATTATTACTTGAAATTTATCCAAAATAAGGAAAAACTAGCCATTATAGTTAATCTGCTCAATTAACCAATGCACCTTTTAACAGTGAGTGAAGTTGAAGTGTTCCTTTAACTTTACCCACTATTAAAGGTGTATTGATTAAGTTATTGAAAATATTTATTGCTATTAGAATTATCTTATGAAATAATGTCGTAAACTTAAATTATATTATCTTGTTAATTTTAGACAAAAGATGCTGACATTACTTCAGTTGTGACTTACAAAATAATAGCTGGAAATAATAGGAAATTATTTGCAGTACATCCAAAAACTGGCGAAATTACAATCACTGATCCTTCAGGATTAGATGTTTCTTCACTTCGAACAGATCTGTAAGTTGAACAAAATAATCAATAAGTTTTTGATTTTTACATTAAATAATAAAATAATATTTTCGATAGTATTGTATTAACCATACAAGGATCTGATGGAGGTCCAAATCCTGCAACAACAACTGTTAAAATTACTATTCGGGTATGTTGATTCTTTTTAAATTTCGATAGAGCAATGACTTTAAAATTCACAAATCAATTCTTAATTTTATGTAAAATTGATTACAATATAATTTATATTTTATGTTTTGTAATTGTTTATGTTTAAATATAAATGAGTTATTTATTTTCATTATTGAAAATTAAGATAATATAAATAACTTTTTTTCTCTTTAAATCCTTTTTAATTCCAATCCAGGAACCACAAACAGCAGGCGACTTGAAGTAAAACTTCTAAAAATTATATTGTATATTATATAACAGACAAATATTATCAAAAAACTTGCACACAATTAAAAATGATCTTGACATCAATCTCTTTTTGTAGGCTACGACAGCTACAAACATTAAAAATCATTAAAAATCCTTCTCAACAGCATCCATGTTATATAATCACATTTATAAGCTGAGAATCCTCTGGTGGAAATAAAAAGATGTATAATATGTTTAAATATAAACATATTGTACATTTTTTTTATACAGTATTTTAAAATAAACAATACAGAAAGTAACTTTACAAAAATGAAAATACTTAAAAATAAACAATGTATTGGGTTCTAATTAACACTGATTCATCAAACATTGAATATTAGTTAATGGTATTAACTAATCAACCTAGTTATTAAATTAATTTATTTCTTAAAAAATTTATAACTTATTATGAACTAAACCAGCTGTACAATACAAGCAATAAATTTTGAGTATATATTTAATTTTGATTTTTTAAAATGGGAAGATAGGAAAAATTACATATTCATTTAGGTTGCAGGCAAATGAAATAAAAAGTTTTGCATTCTTTCATCAAGCAAATAAACACTATAAACCAGGGGTGGCCAAGCTCCTTGATAGTCTGAGCCATTTTTCAAAATTTGAAATTTTTTGTGAGCCGCAATTAAAGGTATGCAAAAAATTCCAGATTACAAAATATATCCGTAGCAAGAGTGATACAACTTGTTTCCTTCAGAGCACAATGTCAACTGTCCATTGCAATGACAGTTTACAAATTCAAAATCGGTCTGGAATCGGTCGATAACGGACAATTACGCCACTGTTTATGTTTGCAGTTTTCGATGAGTCATATCATTCTTAACTTGGACGGAAATGAAATTTGTTACAACGTTGCACTTAGTCTTTCATATTTGTTGTTAGTAATTTAAAAGACATTTTGAAACACATACGGACGATAATAATTTTTTAAAATGTAATAACACAAAAATGAAAAGGGAACTCGGGTACAGTACATTTATCGAGAGCCACAAATAATCCTTCGAAGAGCTGCATGTGGCTCGCGAGCCGCAGGTTGGCCACCCCTGCTATATATATATATATACTAGCTGTTACCCGCGACTTCGTCAGCGGAGGTTTTGCAAGCAAATGAAAATTTAAATTTGCCGNATATATAATATAATAAACAAATTTTTAAAAAATAATAATATATATTATTTTTAAAAACTTAAGATTATTTTATTACAGGTATAGTAGTAATATATTTTAATATCTACAATAAAAAACCATAATATTTAGAATTAAAATGTAGATATTAGATTTATTTTATTTAAATTAAAATTTTATATTTCAGGATTCAAACAATAATAGTCCATTTTTTCAAAAACCAAAATATTCTGCTTCTCTTCCAGAATCATCTCCTGCTGGTATGTATTTTAAAATTATTCTATGATTTTTCTAAATTAATATTTGTAGCTTAATTTCTATTTATTATATTATATTTACTAATAAATATTTGTAGCATAATTTGGCTGATAGTTGGTTGATTTCTAAGTAATAAAATACTATAAAATATAACATATATCATGTGAATGTGAGATGTGAATATATCAGATGTAGTATGCAGGGCATGATATTATTTAGCAAAATTTAGGTATCTCCTTAATCATGGCAAAAATTCAATATATTCTCAGACATTGCTTTTTAATAAACAAGACCACTGCATTGTTTATCCGCCAATTCCTTTTTTGGGCTCTTTATTGTTACACATAGCCCATCTCTTTAGAACTCATGGCCTCATTTTACCAATTGTTCTCCAGTACACCTTATGTAGATTGTTATGTAATGATAGAGACAGTGTTGTGTATAAAAAATTGGGGGTTTATGCAATTCTGTTCGAACAGCTGGTTTCAGGAACAACATTAATGTACAATGGAGCCACATCTAGAATGTTGCAAGTTTGGATAGCAGAACATCAAGAGGATATTGCAAATAATAAACTCAAAACTGAGCTTTCAAAAAGAATATTAGAGCATGACTATGTGCCCCTTTGGACTAACACTAGGTTACTGAGATGGTACTATAACAAAAGAATGCTGTTCATATGGGAAAATCTTTATATTGATCACTTTCACCCTGTAATACCCTACCATCGATATTCCATATTTATGGATAGAATTATTTCAGCATTTCACTTTGTAGACACTCTAAAGATCTTCACTTGGAAGTTTTATTTTGTTGATAATTTTGCGTGCATTGCATTTTTATTAGACTGTTCCAACTTTTGTTGAATTTTCATTATTCCAATCTTGTGCCTTAACTGAATTTAAAAAAAATAAGAACAGAACATAAACAGAACGTATGTTTTAAAGTTTGTGTTCAATTTTGCCTGATGACAAAGGCTGTGTCTTTGAAAGTACTCAGAATTTTTAATAAATACATGTTTTTTAATGTTGGTTAAGTGTGATTTCTCTCCCATAAACCAATAGAAATCAATAATAATTTTATTGGTATTATAGAGCAATATTTCAAACCAATAGAATTTTCTACTAGTAGTCTAGGTGAATAAATTATTTAAACCAATAGACACCAATAAAATAATTTTCTGGTATATATGCTATTGGTCAATGAAAGCCAATTTGTAATTTGTAATTTGTAAAAGAGGGTGAGAGAGCTGTCGGTCTTTTAGCTGACTGATTTAGCTCGTTTAGATAGGAAACGGAAAGAAGGTTCGAAGGTAAGATGATAAGCAGCAAGAGGAANAAAACTTCTAAAAATTATATTGTATATTATATAACAGACAAATATTATCAAAAAACTTGCACACAATTAAAAATGATCTTGACATCAATCTCTTTTTGTAGGCTACGACAGCTACAAACATTAAAAATCATTAAAAATCCTTCTCAACAGCATCCATGTTATATAATCACATTTATAAGCTGAGAATCCTCTGGTGGAAATAAAAAGATGTATAATATGTTTAAATATAAACATATTGTACATTTTTTTTATACAGTATTTTAAAATAAACAATACAGAAAGTAACTTTACAAAAATGAAAATACTTAAAAATAAACAATGTATTGGGTTCTAATTAACACTGATTCATCAAACATTGAATATTAGTTAATGGTATTAACTAATCAACCTAGTTATTAAATTAATTTATTTCTTAAAAAATTTATAACTTATTATGAACTAAACCAGCTGTACAATACAAGCAATAAATTTTGAGTATATATTTAATTTTGATTTTTTAAAATGGGAAGATAGGAAAAATTACATATTCATTTAGGTTGCAGGCAAATGAAATAAAAAGTTTTGCATTCTTTCATCAAGCAAATAAACACTATAAACCAGGGGTGGCCAAGCTCCTTGATAGTCTGAGCCATTTTTCAAAATTTGAAATTTTTTGTGAGCCGCAATTAAAGGTATGCAAAAAATTCCAGATTACAAAATATATCCGTAGCAAGAGTGATACAACTTGTTTCCTTCAGAGCACAATGTCAACTGTCCATTGCAATGACAGTTTACAAATTCAAAATCGGTCTGGAATCGGTCGATAACGGACAATTACGCCACTGTTTATGTTTGCAGTTTTCGATGAGTCATATCATTCTTAACTTGGACGGAAATGAAATTTGTTACAACGTTGCACTTAGTCTTTCATATTTGTTGTTAGTAATTTAAAAGACATTTTGAAACACATACGGACGATAATAATTTTTTAAAATGTAATAACACAAAAATGAAAAGGGAACTCGGGTACAGTACATTTATCGAGAGCCACAAATAATCCTTCGAAGAGCTGCATGTGGCTCGCGAGCCGCAGGTTGGCCACCCCTGCTATATATATATATATACTAGCTGTTACCCGCGACTTCGTCAGCGGAGGTTTTGCAAGCAAATGAAAATTTAAATTTGCCGNGAGGTGTATTGGCTGTATACCTGCGAGAACCAGTAGCGCGTCCGTGGGTGTCGTCCTGTAAGCTCTACACATTTGTAGGGCTGCTCTGCGCTGAATGGACATGAGTTTCCTCCTTCCATGTATGCTATTTAATGCTTCATGCCATACAGGTATTGCATAAAGCACAGCTGGCTCTATTGCTGCCTTGTAAATGATTTTGCAGTTCCGAAAATTTAGCCCCCACTCTTTGCCTGCTATCCATGTCAGGAAATTTATCTTCTGGTTAGTTTTCCTACATATTTCTTCAATGTGGCTTTGCCAGTTCAATTTTTGGTCAAAGTATATACCGAGGTACTTTAATTCCGTGACTGTTTTGATTTTCTTGCCATCGATGTGCACACCTATCGCTCTTTTTAGTTGCCCCCACTTGTCTTTTTTGCTTTTTAATAAACAAGACCACTGCATTGTTTATCCGCCAATTCCTTTTTTGGGCTCTTTATTGTTACACATAGCCCATCTCTTTAGAACTCATGGCCTCATTTTACCAATTGTTCTCCAGTACACCTTATGTAGATTGTTATGTAATGATAGAGACAGTGTTGTGTATAAAAAATTGGGGGTTTATGCAATTCTGTTCGAACAGCTGGTTTCAGGAACAACATTAATGTACAATGGAGCCACATCTAGAATGTTGCAAGTTTGGATAGCAGAACATCAAGAGGATATTGCAAATAATAAACTCAAAACTGAGCTTTCAAAAAGAATATTAGAGCATGACTATGTGCCCCTTTGGACTAACACTAGGTTACTGAGATGGTACTATAACAAAAGAATGCTGTTCATATGGGAAAATCTTTATATTGATCACTTTCACCCTGTAATACCCTACCATCGATATTCCATATTTATGGATAGAATTATTTCAGCATTTCACTTTGTAGACACTCTAAAGATCTTCACTTGGAAGTTTTATTTTGTTGATAATTTTGCGTGCATTGCATTTTTATTAGACTGTTCCAACTTTTGTTGAATTTTCATTATTCCAATCTTGTGCCTTAACTGAATTTAAAAAAAATAAGAACAGAACATAAACAGAACGTATGTTTTAAAGTTTGTGTTCAATTTTGCCTGATGACAAAGGCTGTGTCTTTGAAAGTACTCAGAATTTTTAATAAATACATGTTTTTTAATGTTGGTTAAGTGTGATTTCTCTCCCATAAACCAATAGAAATCAATAATAATTTTATTGGTATTATAGAGCAATATTTCAAACCAATAGAATTTTCTACTAGTAGTCTAGGTGAATAAATTATTTAAACCAATAGACACCAATAAAATAATTTTCTGGTATATATGCTATTGGTCAATGAAAGCCAATTTGTAATTTGTAATTTGTAAAAGAGGGTGAGAGAGCTGTCGGTCTTTTAGCTGACTGATTTAGCTCGTTTAGATAGGAAACGGAAAGAAGGTTCGAAGGTAAGATGATAAGCAGCAAGAGGAAGTTAGATAGATAGGAGAGAGGAAGGAAGTGACCATGGGTTCCATGGGCGCCTGAAACGCCTCAACACACTAAGTAAAACAAAATATGGTTACAAGATCCAATAATAGCATGGAAACCATATAGACAAAATGGCGCGGCAATACAAACAGTACTCAGGGTTAATGTTTACAATTTATATAAGGTAATATCGAGCAATTAATGTAAAACAGGGGAAGTTATATGTACTGTACATGGCATATACGATCAGGAACTGTCCTTGTTATCTTCGTCTGTTTCACTTTCCGATGTTTGGTGGATTGGACTATTGTCATTTGGTGTTTGTTGCTGTTTTTTGAAGGTAGTCCGGTTTTAGTTCTTTTGTTTTCTTAACGAATGTTTGAAGGCTGCACCACAGTCGTTTGGTGGCAAAGATGTCTGCCAGCTGTGGTGGCCATGTTAGTCCACTTGTGATGGTGTCCCTAAAAAATTCTGCTCTATGCTAGTGGAATTTATGGCAGTGGAACATAAAATGTTCGGCGTCTCCCTCACTTTTAAGTTCACAATCACATTTATTGTCCATGCGTTTTTTAAAACGGTAAAGGTAAGACTGAAATTTCCCATGACCCGTTAGGCATTGGGTCATGTCTGGATCGGGTTCAAAGTGATGGGCTTTTTTCCTTGCCGTTAGAGTTGGTATAAATCTATGGCAAAGTCTTCCCGTCGTGGAGTTGTCCCATTCAATCTGCCATAGGGTGTTTGTGATTGAGTTTATTTTCTCCCAGATCATCGTCATCGGTATGCGTGAGTAGGTGTGGGGGGAGTGGAGTACGCAAGCCTTTTTGGCCAGCAGGTCCACTGTTTCGTTCCCTCCGTAACCTTTGTGGGCCGGAATCCAGTTGAAGTGGATGATTCTATGCATAGCAAGAGAGTTTGCAGTGTTTATTAGTTCTCTTCCTAGTCGTGTGGCTCTCCTTTTGTTCTCAAGTGTGTGCAGCACTGCCCTGCTGTCAGTGTAGATATTTATTATCGCTTTGTAATAATTGATGTTAGTGGCTATGTGAGTTAGGGCCTTGTGCATTGCCCAAAGTTCAGCCTGCATGACACTGCAGTAAGGTGCCATCTTGAGGTGTGCTTGGAAGGTCTTCCGGCCATTTCGTGCAAATATGGCCACTCTCGCACCCACTCCCCTTTCCTGCTTAGACCCATCTGTGTAGACAGCCCAATCACTTGGTGTGTTTTCTATTCCCTCAAACTGTAGGTCAACATTGTAGTTTGTTTCGTCAGCTGGGTGGAAATGGTTCCTCCCGCTTTTGTAGTAATCTATCCCGTGGCATTTTATTTTGTCTATTAAATCATCACAATTAGCTGGAATTTTCTCCTCCTTCCTGTTATTGGCCTTTCCTTGATCTGTCCATTGTGTGATGTCTCCTTTGGAAAGGTACCACTTCCATGTGAGTGCCTTGGCTGTGAGGTGTATTGGCTGTATACCTGCGAGAATCAGTAGCGCGTCCGTGGTGTCGTCCTGTAAGCTCTACACATTTGTAGGGCTGCTCTGCGCTGAATGGACATGAGTTTCCTTCTTCCATGTATGCTATTTAATGCTTCATGCCATACAGGTATTGCATAATGCACAGCCGGCCATATTGCTGCCTTGTAAATGATTTTGCAGTTCCGAAAATTTAGCCCCCACTCTTTGCCTGCTATCCATGTCAGGAAATTTATCTTCTGATTAGTTTTCCTACATATTTCTTCAATGTGGCTTTGCCAGTTCAATTTTTGGTCGAAGTATATATCGAGGTACTTTAATTCCGTGACTGTTTTGATTTTCTTGCCATCGATGTGCATACCTATCGCTCTTTTTAGTTGCCCCCACTTGTCTTTTCGTGTGTATGTCATTGATGCACACTTTGCACGGTTTATCGGCAACTTGTGATTAACGCTCCATTCCTGTACTTTCTGCACTACCTTATTTGCCTCTTTGGCTAGGTGGTCACAGTTTTTATTGGCTATCATGATCAGCAGATCATTGGCGAAAGCTTGAATTTTTATGTCCGTGGATTGTTCTATTGTATACAGTAATCCATCGAAAACCAGGTTCCAGAGGCCCGGACCACATCATGATCCTTGTGGGCAACCTCTGTGTACCGTACTGCTTACCGAGATATTGTTTGTGGTGAATTCCACCCGTCTGTCCGTAAGATAGCTCTTCACCAGGTTAGTAATGTTCCTTGGGCAGTCCACCTCCTTTAACCTGTAGAGCACGTTCGGCCACCATAGGTGGTCGAAAGCCTTTTTGTAGTCAATGCTGATCATTATAGCATGTTTGTTGTTTTCCCGAGCATTTTTAACAAAGTTTTTGGCGTTTAGAATTGCCTCAACTGCTGACCACCCCTTTCTAAACCCGTACTGGCTGCTATTCATGCAATCGGTTTTAAACAGATGGTGGTTTATTCTATCTATCATTAGGCCGTCAAGAACTTTCCCTAGCACAGGTAGAAGGCTGATCGGTCTGTAATCATCAGGGGACTGTGGGTTGTTTCGTTTTGGAATGAATCTAATATTTCCCGTTTTCCAGTTTGTCGGGAATATCCCCATTCGCAGGCACTCATTGAATAGGTGGACAAACGCCATCGGTATCTTCTCAAATCGGGCCTTAACCATTTCTGCCGTTACTCCATCTCTTCCTGGGGCCTTTCCGTTCGCTAGTGTTTTTATTGCTTTCCTTACTTCACTGAAAGTGAACATTCTGTCGTTTTCTGTTCTTGGGTCTTGTTGGCTCTGTAGCCGCGTCAGTTTATGGATTTCTAGGTCGTCTGCAGTTGAGTCCTGAGGGAAATGCAATGAAAGCCAATATAACTTCACATCTAATTTTTATTGGGATAACTATAGCAATTAAAATATTTGCAGATTGGCAAAATAAAAGTAAATTTTTAATGTGATATTAACCTGTATATGCTATGATGAACTTATAATTATGTTTCCTTAATTATGTATGTTTCAATTCTGTAACATTTTTTCAAAAGAAAACTATAATAAACATAGAAAATCATCTTTAAAATAGATTGAATCATTAAACTTAATGTACTATACTTCATTTCTGTGCAATGTAAAAATTTTAATATTTGAAACAAGGGCATAGTCAGGATTTTCTCCAGGAGGGCAAAAATAAGATAATGTTGTTTATTAATGGTTTTCAATACATTAAATCTGACTTACAGAACCTGTAACCTTGCATCGGTTGTTCTGTAAGTCAGATTTAATGTATTGTATACAACCCGATGTGCAGTTGATATTATATATTAATGGTTTTATTTGAATATTTGAAAACACTAAAAGTAATTAGTTGCAATGCTATTCGAACCTATCTAAATCTTATTTCAGCCCTAGCCTACAGGAGTTCTGGCTAAATCTTGTCAAAATTTCTTTCTCAAATTTATTTTTAGCTTCCAGAACCCTCTTTTTATGCACACTCATCATACAAAGACTGACAAGCCGATTTTCTGTCATTGTTGACCGTATCCAAGTTTTTACCCTGCGTAAGGTGCTGAAGGATCATTTGATAGTGCACATTGTGCAGGGCTGTGCAAGTGAGATAAGTAGTGCCCATTTTATGGATGGGTAGAACAATTGCATTTCTTTAACTAGTGCAGCTAGTTCTGTCTCCTTCAGTTCAGCATTTGGTGCATTTTTTTCTTTCCATTGGTTGTATCAAAGTTCAGCTTCACCGAGGAAATCATTCAAATTGTAGTTTTTTTTTTTAAATCCTCATATGTCATATCAAGCATTACATGAGGGTGCAACATAAGCAATGAGAATGCGGGCAAGTTCTCCTCAGAAAAATGCTGTTCCAGAGACATTACTAATTATTCTGTACATAGATTCATTAATAATCTTTTCCAAAACTTGCTAGGAGTCTGTGCTGGTGGATTTGCATGATGTTTCTGATGATTTATGACTTGCGGCATATTGAAATCTGTTCGAAGCTGCTCAGCAATTGTTTCAGCATCTGTATCACACTGACTTTCACCAACTGCATTTCCACGGTGTTTTCTCTTGATGTCTGTAATTTTTTTATGTGACTTGCACATTGAAGTAAATCCACACTTTTTGGCTGAAGAGCATTTACCACCAGTTGCAGAAGCACTGTATATTTTGCTATGAGACAAACACTAACAATGAATTCTGATTTTGTAGCAGCACAATGCATTTGAAAAGCAGCTTTTCTCATTGCATTGTTACTGTCTGTTGATATTTTGTCAAGCACCATAACAATTTGCACATGGTGTTCCTTGAATGTGGTGATACTTTTATATTTTTGAGACCAATGGGTTTCACAGAGCATTGGTATATTCACAGAGCATTAGTATGCATTTTTGACAAAGGGCCGATTCTCGGAAGAATCTTATTATTTCTTTTATTGTAGAGACCATATTTCATATCGCTGCTATTTTGTTTAAGTTGTTTACAACTAAGTTCAGTTTGTGACTAGCATAGTGAAAGTATAATGCTCTTGTATACTTTTCTTGAATAATTTTCTGGATACCACCATCATTTCTTGCCATAGTGGAACACCAATCGTATCCTTGTCCGAGGCACTTTTCTGGATCAAGGCTTACCTTTTCTACAAAGTTGTTAATTGCAGATGCTACAAATTTTGCATCCATCTCTACAACTCTACAAAACCTAGAAATTCCTCACAAACCATCATCTTTTCTTTGTCAAAAAATCTAACCCCAATAGAAAGTCGCTCTTTCCCTGATATGTCACAGCTCTCATCTGCCAGGATACTGTAAGCACATGCTTTCTTTACATCAGTAGTGATGTCGTCTGTAATGATGTTGCCACATAGGCTGATTATTTCATTTTGAATCTGTGGTGACATGTAAGTGGCATTTTTGTACCCTTTTCTATGTGCTCTTTTAAAATGTGGTCACCAGCATTAATTTTGAGTTTGATCAAGTCTTCAAAAGCACCTTCATGATGTTCTTTGCCCCTCAAAGGTAGGTCATGTGTACCACAAAACATCACAGTCAAAATTATTGATGCAACAATTTTCTTGTTGGCTTCTATTTCTTGTTGGTGGACAGAAATCAGCTGTACATCAATAGGTATATTTTCAACAAAACATTTTGCTGCTGTGGCTGCTGATTTGTGCCACTGAGATGACATGCGAGATTTTGCAAATTCATGCATGTCTTTATAGTGAGTAAAGGGCCTCACTATGAAAGAACCCAAAACACCATGCACATTAGTTGGTGGAAACAACACAGTAAATGTACAACATGCCCTTTAATTTTTTGGAATAAGCCAGCCAAGGAGCATAATCCACCAACCAGCTGTATTTGAATTTTCTTTTTAATTGCACAGCATCCTCAGCAAAGTCATAACTTGGAGTTGGTGACCAACAGCTTTTTAAAACTTCCATTTTTTTTGATGAGGTCATACTAAATGAACATCCAAGCCAGTGACCCACATCATTATCAAAATATGTTTGATCTTGTGCACCAGAACCAGATGGTAGCGAAGATCCCCTTGATGCACTTAAAAAGCAATATGCAGGTGTAGATGCAGTTGTGCAAGTGCCGACATTCTGCTTTGATTTCTCTTCTCTGCCGCTATCATTTTTTGCTACTACTATTAATTGGTTGCTTCCTCTTCTGTCTCCCTAAAAGAAAATAAATAACTACTACTATACTTCCCAAAAAAATTAAAAGAACTGAGAATTTAAGCTTTTGAATGGACTCTCTACACCAGAAACTTCAACTTTAAAAACATAAACCTTTAATATTTTGTACAAATTTGTTTTATTATTTGCAACTAGCAGAAGTAGCTAGTTGCAAAATCAACCATTTCAAAACCATCTAATTAAGTAAAACTGCTGCAAAAGTAGCTAATTACAATTTTCAACTGTTATTTAAAATAATTGGAGTGTGGTATGCTTGTTATTATTTACTTATTTAGTATTGTATGAGTTTTCTTAAAATTTCAATAATAAAGACAACATCAAAATCACTATTACAAACAAAAAAACAGTCTTTGCATTTCCTGAAGATTTTAGTTGCTTTAATTAGATTGTTTTGCAACTCATCAACTCAAATGAAAATAATATAGATACATACCTTTCATGCTAAAAAAGTTTCTAATATCCATTTTAGATTTCTAATATCCATTGCT
Organism: Centruroides sculpturatus; assembly: GCF_000671375.1. NCBI lineage: Eukaryota > Metazoa > Arthropoda > Arachnida > Scorpiones > Buthidae > Centruroides > Centruroides sculpturatus. Next base: position 600,092 of record NW_019384346.1, read on the forward strand.
ATTATGGGATTGTGGTCCAAAAATTAAATAAATGCACAATAAAGTTAACAAATTTATTAAAACACTTACAACATACAATAGAAGTAAATACAACACTTATTAATTTAAAACGACATAAAAAATCCATTATTGCACATGGACACAACAAGGTTTCAAATAAACTTTGCTCGTGGTATGTTCTGAACAAAGCTCAAATGCATCAACTCACTCGCACTGATTGCAGCACTTAAATAGGGAACAGAAGGTACTAGAATTTTCCCACTAAATTCGAACCTCAAACATTACATAATCTTCAAGTCTTACCACAGACTATCCAGACCTTGAACCGCCAGTTCCCCACTCGTTCACCAGAGAACACTCTCATCACTGACCAATATGGTAGTGTCTTCCTGCCATGATTCAAACATGCTTTCTTGTCGTGCAATACTATTATAACCTATTGACCTATAATTTTTTGTTTGACTAAATGAGCCAGGGGACAAGCACCCCACTCTGCCCCATCGTGGCTACACCCCTGATTTGAAATATAATAATTAATTAAACTTTTTTGTTTATTTCGAGTTTGGTTTCGAATTATAACAACATTAATTGGGCTGCAATTTGAAAAATTGTAGACCTATAAATTCCCACTGTCATACGTTTGCTGTTTGTCTTTCCTTAATCTTGAGAACAGTTATATAGATGAAAGACAAGACCAGATATGGAAAGCTTAAGTGCAGGAGACCCTTGTTAACTACATTTGAACTTCCGATGCAAACTGGAAGTCATGTTATTTCAATTCAAAAAATTTTCCCCCAAAGGTGTTACATAGATGTCTAGCATGACTCTATTGTTAAAGGAAAAGTATGATGTACAGAGACAAGACACTACTAATTTGAGATGGAGAGCATATATTTTAAATTAAATAAATTAAAAATATAATAAAAAATTGCAGCCTGGCATTATGATGATGTCACAATAAATAATTGCTTTGTTTATTTACAATAAGTTTGTATTTAAAATAATTAAATATATTAATTTCATTGATCATTCTTAGTTAATATGACAATAATTATTAAAATTGTAATAAAATGAGATTTTAAACATTTTTAAATTTTACAAATTAATGTTAATATTTTCAAACTATTGCTTTATAATATAACTTAAACTAATTAACTTTTATTATTAAAAATAATTTTTAGGTACAATTGTGGAACAAGTTTCAGCAAGGGATGATGATACTGGAATTAATGCACAAATTTCTTATCGAATTCAAAAAGGTGCCTATGAAGATTTTGCTGTAAATGCTTCAACTGGTATTGTCACAGTAGCAAAAGATTCAAAGTTAGACTATGACAATAGAAGAGAATATAACATAGAAGTAAATAAATTTTATATTGATTAAAAGTTATATGAATTAAATAAATATAAATCTTCAAGTAAACATCAAAATACTGATAAAATTTTTTTTATTTTCTTTTAAATTCATAGCAGTATATTTGCTTTTTCAAGATATTGTCTTATATATAAATTTAAAAGTATAATTCTTTTTTAATTTATAAAGGATAATATCATTTTTTACTGTTGAATCAATAAAAATATAATAAACAAATAAATCAAAATTAATAATAATAATAAAAAATTTAAGAAAACATTTTAAAAGGATGTCACTAAAATTTGTTCCTAAATTCTTAACTGTTTACTGTATATATAATAATATTAATTATAAAAGAAAAAAAGTGATTTGCCTGGATTAATTTGTTTCAGTTATTAACCAAATAACCTAATCAGAAAAATCTTACAGCAGAACCTTTTGGAGAACAAACTTTTTTGACCATCTTAAAAAATCATTTTCAGGTTTAAGACTGCATTGTTGAATCTGTTAGTGACAAATTCTATATTATATTTATCCAGTTAAGAGACTACTAACTAATCAAATTTCAAACCAAATGATTTCACTGATTTCAAACTTGAGGTTAAATAGTTTTAAGAAAATTTTATTTTTTATTGTATAGATCACGGGTTCCCAACCTATGGGTCGCGACCCAGAAGGGGGTCGCGACGGGCTTTCTGTGGGGTCTCCAACTTATACAGTTAACTAAAAAAAATGTTCACTATAATGCAATTTTTATTTTTAATGGTGTCTTGAAGTTTGAATAATTTGATATACAGTCGACCCCCCTATAACACGGGTTCCTATAGTTCGGATTCCTATATGACGGCGAAAAAATTGCGACGGTGTCCGTACAAACATGGTAAAAAAACTCCTATAATTCGGTAAAACGTCATCGGGCAGCCAAACTACTTTCCGCCGTCCAGCGCCACGCTACGGAGAGTTTAGGCGGGTAAATTGAGTTTACTATCGTCTG
>NW_019384346.1:603156-621128 GCF_000671375.1 Centruroides sculpturatus
TTTTTTTTTTTTAATTACCTTATTAAAAATGTCTTTTTCAATAGTATTGGGGTCGCGGGTCACTTGGCTTTTATAAAAAGGGGTCGCCACCCGAAAAAGGTTGGGAACCGTTGGTATAGATACTTTGTTCTTTGTAATATTTAATCTATGAAATAATATTATGCAGTTAAACATATTTATATTTAAATTCTTTTTTATTAAATCTGATGAAGACTATACAATAGTCCAAAAATGATTCACTTATATTAAACTTTTTGTACTAGATTACAAGATGTAATTTTTCATATTTGCATTTAGATACAGTAATTTGAAAGATTTAGAAAATAGTATTTAATGTTAAAATCTCATTAAATACTAAGTATAAAAGATGAAAGCAATTTAATAATTTCTTGTTTCTAAAAATGTAGAATGTATTAACTATGAAATTGTTAAAGAAAGTTATTTAATTCCATAGTTTTGCATTTAGAAATGAATTATTTTATATTATTTGTTGTATTTAGCCTATTAAATGAATATGTCAATCCCAAAAATATTTTTAAAATTAAAATAACAAGTGTCAAATCAGTAGTATTTTATGAACTTTATTAAAGATCTAGAAGAAAAAGTTATGAATTTAGAATTTTTAAAAATTATATAAAGCACATTTAATTCAAAACCTGTCAATCCAACAATTGACTTTTTAAATTTTTATAGCAAGAGAAAACAATAAGTTTAAAAAGTTATCTTATATAAAGAAAAATGTTAAATTTCCATAAGTTAACATTATTTTGTAATCTAAAACTATACATTTACCTGCTTTACTAAATAAGTTAACATATTAATCAATACTAAGTTTAGACAACAAATCAAAAACATTTCAATTCCTTTCTTTTTGTTTGCTTTTCAATATCTGTTTAGATCAGTGTTTCTCAACCTCTAATGAATCGTCGCCCCCTTAATTGTAGTATCGCCCCCTTTAATAAAACCGTTACGTAGTATCGCCCCCTTTACTTCAAAATTCCGAGCGGAGGGCCAAGGCTAACTCCAAATTTGTACTGCATTGAATAGACTATTGACTAGTATAATGTTATTTGTTTAATTATTGTATGATATAACGAATAAAATATCTAATTATTCTTAATATAATGTTTTACTATATTGCCCAGAAAATTGTTTTTTGCCCCCCAAAATATAAATTGTTACTAATCACCCCTTAACATGGAAAAACACCCACATGGGGGCGATATCACCCCGTTGAGAAACACTGGTTTAGATTGTGATTGAATTAACAAACTCAGCAATTCAAATGTTTAATAAATTAATAAAAAGTAATTTATAAATATTAGCTTTTCCTGAAATGCATGGAATGCTTTATACATATTGTTAAGGTGCTGAATAAAACATTTTAATTCAATTCTTTATTCAAAAGTTTAAAAACTTTAAAAAATCATATATAAAAGTATTGTTAGAGAAATAAATAAAATGTCTGAAATGAACTTCATGATAATATTGCTTTGCTTTTATAATTAGTATACAAAATTCCACTAAAATGTTAGAAATAAATATACAAAATTGATAAGTTGCGAAAATATGCAAAAACAAAGGAAATTTACCAAAAGTTTATCAAATAGAATTAAAAATTAAATGGCAGTTAAAAAGTATTATGTGTATCAGCAATATGTTTAACAAATTATGTTGTGTAACAATCAATATACTGTGGATTTTATAGTCTGCCATACAATCACAAAAGGATATGAGATGCTAACTTCTAATTAATTATACTCCTCATTTAGAAACCATTTTGAAACAGTTTGTAATGTCACAATATTTTATATTAATTATTTTACCTCAAACTTTTTATGTATATTTACACTTTCTCAAAAACTACTAAACCATCCTCTTTCCTTTCTTTCTTCTACTATCCTTGTACCTTACTTAATTGACTTATTGAGCTCTAATAAAGCAGAATTTCTGTCTGGAAAATGTTGCCTTAAAAAAAAGTTTGAACCTGTAAACCTCACCAACTACATATAAAAATGATGCTGTTCAATTATTGAACACAAAAACACACTACATCCTTTAGAAGCTTGTGATGTGTTTTTGTTTAGTTTTGAATCATTTAAATTGTATATGGTATTCAATAATTGAAAGGATTGTGATATAACTGTATGATATTTATTTTTTTGTTTTCAGATTATAGCAATAGATGGTGGAATTCCAGTAAGAACAGGCACTACTACTTTAAATGTTCACATTCTAAATAATAACGATAAAGCTCCTTATTTTACTCCAAGTACACAAAGAACCCAAGTTTCAGAAGGTTTGTATTTAATTATAACTTTAACATATTTTTAATAAATTTTTCAGTTATATGTACAGTACAGTAAAATCCTAGTTATTCAATGTAATATAGACCAATACTATCTCAGATAACTGAAAACTTGGATAAAACAGATATGCACAGCTATTTTGGATTTAAAATTATGAATAAAAAAGATTTATATGGTATCACTTTTAAGCCTCTTTTTGTATCTTAGTGAATTTAATCATACGTAAGAACAACATTTTTTATATCATTTATTATACAGCTATATACATACAAATATAGAATAATTTTAAGAATAAAAATGTGTTATTGTAGTTACATTTTAATATAAATGATTTGTCTCACATTGAAGTTAAATGATAAATGATAGCAGAAAGAAATCATTTTGTAATACATGTTATTGTTTTAAATTTTCTTTCATTTTTATAACCACTTAAAAGAGGTTTTTTGGATGAATAAACTAAAATGTTATGTCCTCGAATCCAATGCTCACCCAAGTTCAAGAAGATTCAAAGGACATAACATTTCAGTTTATTTGTCCAAAAAAAAAAAAAAACAATGTTAAGTGGTTATAAAAGTGACTGATTATATCTGGCAAATATTGCTAATTTTAGCTTCATATTAAATTTTCTTTATTATGGTTATTTGCATAATATCTTTATAATATTTATTTGTAAAGTAAATCTTTGTAAAATATATTTTTTATTATTTATTCAGTTTCAATAATCTTAACATATATTTCAATTCAAATATATTTTAATATATACAAATTTACATTTTATATTTCTCTTTCAAAGATTTATCTTAATTTTTCATATTTTATATTAATTTTCTAGGAGCTGAACCAGGATATGTGTTCTACAAATTAAAAGCTAAAGATCCTGATGTAAATACTCCAGAATCTTTAAAATTTCAAATAACAGAACCAATAACTGCAATTGATAAGGATGGAAGGCAAATTAATCAATCTATAAAAATCTATAAGGTAATGAAAAATATATTTATCAAAATAAGCATTCTTTTTTATTCTATTAAATAAATTATATTTATAAATTATTTTTAGTCATTTTTTGACCTAAATTCAAATACTGGAGACATTCGTGTTAACCGAAGATTAGACAGGAATATAGCAGCTATTATCACTTTAACAGTCACTGTTACTGATATCAGTGCAATTCCACAACAAACTGGAACTGGTAATAATTATTATTATTATTATTATTGTTTTTATTTAAATTAATATGCTTTATTTTATTGTTAAATAAATAGTGAATGTGCCAGTATCTAAATTAACAGTAGTGTTTAAAATTTTTAAATTTGTTAAATAAAATAGCCATTTAATGGTGCAGAATTTATAAGTTCTTACATTATTCCATAAATATAATTTCATTTGAATAGAAGCTTTTTATGTATATCTTGTGTTTGTCTTTATTAAATTTAATTAAATAACTATTATGCTGTGTGATTTGTATGGGTTTACATAAAAATAAATAAAACAATTGTAGACAGTTGCATCTTGCAACTTATTTTTCTACAATCACACCATACCCCCTGGCTATTAACAATAACAAGTATAAATAATTGGGTATACTAGATTATGGATATTTATTATAAATTTTGAGTATTAAATTCATTGATATTTATAAAAACAAATTTTTGTCAAATTTCTTATTCCAGTCATTTCTTTTGTTTAAATCCATTTATTCCTTAATATAAACATTTTATCTTTATTGATCCTACCTTGTAACTTTCAAAATTTTCATATATACTCTCTACAAAACATTACCATTCAGTCAGATTATTTCTATATTATTAGTGCATTCATATTTTTAATTTAATTTGAATTATTAATTTTTGGAGAAAAATAGTTCTGATTATGAAAGTTTATATATCATCTTATCATGGTTATATTAACTGTATATATTTTTTTGCTAATTGATTTTTATTGTTTTTACATGTTTGAATCTTATATAATTATCTTTCTCCAATAACAATATTGTTTAAAGATAATCATATGATATATTATATTTCATTCACAAAACGTCCTCTAACTGTAACACTGTGTTGAGTAATAACTATACACAAAAAACCTTTATATATCAGTGTTGTGTTCGTTACAATATCCACTAACGTTTTCGGCCTCCACTGAGGTCTTCTTCAGGTGCTGACTAAGCGGTGTCTCCCCTTGACTGTTAGAATGATGTTGCACGTATCACATTTCATCCCTCTGCTTGTCCCTGTTCGAATTCCTCGAATAGTTATCTCCACACCTGCATGATTGTCTCTTTGTCTTTAAAGTTGATATAGATGCCCCCAACATTGGCTTTACAGATCTCCCAGGCCTCCAGGTGACAGATGTGATCAATTCGAAACACCTGTCTGATTGATTTGGTGTTCGGGAAGTCTGCCTGAATTTCAGGGTCAGTAACGTACACCATCAAGATGGTGGTGTGCCTGTTATTTTTAATATCTGATTGATGCTCGCATAACCGTTTTTGAGTTGAGCGCATGGTAGAAGCAATATAAACTAAGTCTCTTCGGAATCTATTGTCCCTGACAGCAGCCAGCAGCCCATTAATTAAGAACGATAGGCGCACAGTCGTCTGGTTCAACCAACCGGACGACTGTGCGCCTATCGTTCTTAATTAATGGACTGCTGGCTGCTGTCAGGGACAATAGATTCCGAAGAGACTTAGTTTATATTGGTTCTACCATGCACTCAACACAAAAACAGTTACAATTGGATATTAAAAATAACAGTCATACCACTGCCTTGACGGCATATGTTACCGACCCTGAAATTCCGGCAGACTTCCCAAACACCAAATCAATCAGACAGGTGTTTCGAATTGATCATATCCGTCATCAGGAGGCCTGGGAGATCTATAAAGCCAACGTTGGGGGCACCTGTATCAACTTTAAAGACAAAGAGACAATCGTGCAGGTGTGGAGATACCTATTCGAGGAATTCGAACAGGGACAAGCAGAGGAGTGAAATGTGATATGCGCAATATTTACAACTTGGGCAACATCGTTCTAACAGTCAAGGGGAGACACCGCTTAGTCAGCACCCAAAGAAGACCTCAGTGGAGGCCGAAAACGTTAGTACAGGGGTGGCCAACACGAGGCCCGCAGGCCGCATGCGGCCCGCCTGGAGTCATGTTGCAGCCCATGGAGCTAGGTCAAATGAATGTAAATGTTAACTTTATTATACATATCACCAAAAGAATATTACATCATGAGTTATTCGTATCATGTATTTTTAAATTATAGCTAAGAGAAATTTGAAATATTGCTCATTTTTGGAAAAATTCATAGATTTTTAGCTATTTCAAATATCCCACTATTTGACACTCAAGGTTACTTAGTTTTTTGTCCGACGCTAGGTGTTGATATAATTTAATACGAGACTTCAACTTCAGCTATATATGTTCTGTGGTCTTCGGTGTTTTTGGGAAGCTCACAATGCTATCTGGCTCATACTCATAACTACTTTCAGTCCAGCTTGACAAAATTCCCTGTTATTCTGTAGTTTCATTTTATTATCGCCAATGCATCTGGAGTGATTTTGCAATCAACATTAAAATACATATGTAACATATTTATAATTACAGTTCAAACTACTTTAACCAAGTAGCCTGTCTACCATATTGATTCTATAAGTAAGTAAACCCTGAAACGTTGGAGAAATTTCATCAAGTTGGTTTGGAAGAGTTCTATGAAATGTATTTGGACAAGGATGAATATCCTGCGTTTTACAAACATGCTCTGTCGATGGTTTCACTATGTGGAAACACTTATGCGTGTGAACAGCTTTTTAGTCGCATGAAGTACATCAAATCACAAGTGAGATCAAATTACTGATGTTCATTTGGAAAACTGTTTGCGTGTAGCGACAACATCAGTGGAGATCAATTTTGATGCACTTAGTTCTGTAAAACAAAGTCAGATGTCTCACTTTTAAATATTTTTAAATTGTCTAATAAATATGTTTGATTCTCGGTTATGTTTTATTTTCTTCAAAAAAATAAATATGCCTATTTTTTGTGTTTTTTTACATTAAACCAGGCAAGTGTTTGACCACAATCTCACCTACTGGGAAGTGATGATGTGGTTGAAGCTGTAGCACGCTTGCTTGTTTACTTTAATTAAAAAATATAAAAAAATTAGGTGCGTGGCCCGGCAGGAAATATTATTTCTGAAATTTGGCTTGCCTTCTGAAAAGGTTGGCTACCCCTGCATTAGTAGATATTGTAATGAACACAACACTGATATATAAAGATTTTTTGTGGATAGTTATTGTATTTCATTGACTACATATCTTTTGTAACTTGAATCTATTCTCTTGAGTACTTTATTTAATAAATAACTAATTAAATAATTTCATTTAAATTTTTTTCGCTGCATCCTTTGTTAATGATGATATAAATATTTTTATTATTCATGTTTTATATGCATGTAAATGTTAGAGTTATTCTCATCAATTATATTGAAAATTATTTTTTTATATTCTGTAAGAATGCTGCTCTATTTACAATTATATTTATTCCTGAAGAAATTATTTTTTATTAAAAGTTTTTGAACTATTTATTATATATTTGTTTTTATACCTGATATCTTGACTGTAATATCAGAAGTGGTTTTTTCAATTTGATACTTAAGATAATATTGCATTATTTTAGTTTAATGAATACATAATGACACTTAATATTTCTATTACAAATGGTTGTGATTGTAGATATAATATATGTTTTTATATTAATTTAAACATTTTTATCAGTATAATTTAATATATTTCCAGGAACACTTGTTGTGACAATAATTGATGTTAATGATTTTCCACCAATGTTTGCAAAACCTTGGTCACCAGATCATCCAGAAATAACAATAAATGTCATGGAAGAACAACCTGTGGGAAGTATTGTAACAACCATGGTTGCTACTGATCCTGATTCTAATATTGCTGGATATGAATTGGTTTCAGAAAATAAATATTTTAATATTGATAAAACTTCTGGTAAGGTTTTTAAGATCAAATGTATAATAAATTTACTATATTAAAATAGCTAGCAATAAAATCTATTTAAACATAGATAATTAAATTGAAACTGAGATTGTACTTAATAAAATGACATACAGACATGATACCAAAAGACAAGGTATCAAATTTACAAAATAAAAATTTTTAAAAACAAATTATTTTCAGATATTGATAACATGTTTTCTCTCTCTAATTGGTATATCTAGCTTTGAGCATTTGACTTATTAAATTGAATCTTCAACATGTATTGAGACAGTGTTTTTGTATTGGTATGATATTTCATTTTCAATTATTTGAGCTGCTATGAACATAAACAGGAATAATAAATTTAACATAGCAGACACAAACACGATTATTTTATTATTAATAGTTCATAATTCACAGGTATATATTATGTTAGCATTGACAGAAACACAGACTAGACAATTCAAGATCTTTTGATTTATGGTTTAGTGATTCATATGGCTATTTGTAACTCTTTTTAATTTATTTACTTTCTTGCATCCTAGAAATAATTGTAAATTATAGAATCAAATTTAAATTTTATGAAAATTATATATATACTATATTAATTTTTTAGATAACTGTTAGGAAATATTAAAATTTCTTTTTTTATATTTGAATTAGGTATACTCTCTGTGAAAAGTAGAATTGATTATGAAGATATCACACAAGTTAAATTTACAGTAATAACCTATGATACAGGAGTACCACAACTTTCTGCAATTGCACTAATTACAGCAAATATTATTAATATCAATGATAATGATCCTGTTTTTTCAGAGGTATAAAATTTCTTTTTAATTAATCCTGTTTATTAGATTATGTAATTATGTAACTATTCTTAATAATGTATATAATAATTTGTTTTCCTTTTACTTTAATCAGAAAAATTTATTGAAAATTATAAGTACAGCAGATTCTCATTAGAGTCAACTGCTATCAGACTACTTGTAAGTGTTAATGCTGCCTGATAGTTGACCTTAATGAGTATTATGTAATTTTTTCATAGACAAAGTTATACTGCATAGATACAATAATATGAAACTATACATCTCTTTATAAGACTTTATAATTTACAGAAATCCTTATTACAACTGTACAATATAAAAACACCGTGCATTAACCAGACAAAACTTTTTAATTTTCCTGAAAAATTCCCAACATTTGAATACAACCAAATTTGGTTATATTTTATTGAAATCATGAAAGCAGTAATAATACTTCTGGCAGTTAAGTAGAAGAAATATTAACATTAATCAATTAACCAATATTTTTTAGTACACTATATACTTGATTGTCAAAAACTTAAAAATTGCCTTAAAATTTAAAAAAATATATATCCAATTAAAAAAAAAACACTTTTTTTAAAATCAGAGCACAGACAAACAGACATCATCTTGCTTTTCCATCCATACAGCCTTGGGTCCATATTGTATGCTGCTTAAACTTTTGTACATTGAGAGAAGCACTGGTAATATCTACAGTATATTTCATGCTGACCAATCTGATGTTTCAACAGACTTTGTCTTCAGTTTTAATCTGTTAATGTGATATTACCATCTGGGTGAATTTTACAAAATAAAAATTTTTAAAAACAAATTATTTTCAGATATTGATAACATGTTTTCTCTCTCTAATTGGTATATCTAGCTTTGAGCATTTGACTTATTAAATTGAATCTTCAACATGTATTGAGACAGTGTTTTTGTATTGGTATGATATTTCATTTTCAATTATTTGAGCTGCTATGAACATAAACAGGAATAATAAATTTAACATAGCAGACACAAACACGATTATTTTATTATTAATAGTTCATAATTCACAGGTATATATTATGTTAGCATTGACAGAAACACAGACTAGACAATTCAAGATCTTTTGATTTATGGTTTAGTGATTCATATGNAAACCTCTGTAAAACGAACTCTAATGAATTTTTCTGAGCTTTTATGGAGAATTTTTAAAGATTTTTTTAAAAAATAAAATGGAATTTATATTGCTGTTCACAATAAAATTTTGGAAATGGAATTTTGTAATCTAAATAAGGTTAAAAAATTGATGAAAAATTAATAATCATCATAATCTTTATTAGCAAAAAAGGAATGATTCCCTGTTGCAGGGGGTAATACATATACTGGTATTAAACAAGAAATACATAAAGGGTGTTGGAACAATTTTTTTTGTAAATTATTTGTACATTTATTTTTACAGTAAAAACTGTATAGTCCTACTCTAAAGATATACAAAAAAAATACAGTTTTATTTGAAATATTCTTACAGGATATTTTATTTTGAGTTATTTTAAAGTTAATATTAAAACAAATAAAAATGTAACTATATAACTCATATTCTTGCTTCCCTTTTAATAGTTTATATTGTGTATTTTTAAAATATATACACAAAAAATTTAATTATAAAATTTGTCTTTATAAGAAGTTTTACAGATATTATTCTTTCAATCACTATATCAGTGTATTTCTATTAATAGGACTTATCATACTGGTGTATAAGATTACAGCCTCACAGTTACACAGATTAAAATTGTTTTATTTTACAATTGTAAAATAAAACAATTTTAATCTGTGTAATTACCAGGTAATTGTAAAATAAAACAATTTTAATCTGTGTAACTGTGAGGCTGTAATCTTATACACCAGTATGATAAGTCCTATTAATAGAAATACACTGATATAGTGATTGAAAGAATAATTTTGATTAAATTAAGGACATAGATGTATATTAATTAGTTTTACAGATAATTTTTAAACAGTGATACTTAAATTATAATAATGCAGTTATTAAAAAGAACTCTGATTTAAATTTGTTGATTTAATTTTCTTCAATATATTGATTTAAATTTTAAGCTAAATCAATATATTTAAAATTTTTTATATTATAGAAATCATTGAAACAATAATTTTAATATAAACAATTTTAGAGTTTCTATTATTATTTAATTTTAAAATACATATTAAGTATAAAAATTATTGTCTCAATTTTTGAATAGTATTTCATTTTTTGTATAAGTTTCAAGTTTATATATTAGAATAACTTTAATGAGATTTAAATGAAAAGTTTTGTGAATTTTAAAACATTTTACAATTAACCTAGAAATCATATCATGCAACACTTATGGAAAATTCTTCACCTGGAACTCTTGTTATAAATGTCAAAGCTACAGATTTAGATGTTGGAGATTTTGGAAAAATTAAATATTCATTATTAGGAGAACGAAGCAACAATTTTATAATTGACCAAGAGGTAAATAAATTAAATAAAATAGGAAATATTAGTATTATTGAATATGCACTTTCTGTTGGTCTTCCATAATATAATAATTTAACATAAAATTTATTTATTTATACATATATATTAAATTAAACCACTTTAAATAATAACTTAGAAAAAAATTTTAGATGTTTAGTTATGAATAAAGTGTAAAATTTTTCCTATTTAGGGAATGATCTCTGTTGCACAGGGTGCCATATTAGATCGAGAATCATCACCAAGTTTTACTATTCAAATTCAAGCAACTGATAAAGGTTCAGATATTAGCACTAGAAGAACTACAAGTGTGCCTGTAAGATTGTTTATAAAGAATGTTGACCATGTTTTTAAAATTAATGAAATACAGTAAAAATTTATATATTTTTTAGCTTTACATTACTTTAGAAGATGTCAATGATGATGTCCCAAAATTTAGTAATCATGAATATGAAGCTTCAATTGTATCAAATATTCCTTTAGATCCTCCAAGTCCTGTCATACAGATATCTGCAATTGACAATGATGAAGGATATAATGCAATTATATATTATGATATAATAGATGGAGATGATGATGGTACAATTTTTAATCTTGTATTAATGTATAAATAATAAATTTAAAAACTTATAATTATTCATTTAAATTAATATTAAATTAATTTAAAAGTTCAAATTAATTAATCTAAAAATCGACTTTTAGAAAGATTTTAAAAATAATTTCTTTTATTTACAATTTAAGATTAATGAAGAAACTATACACTAGAACAGATAAGGAATCCACTTCTTTTATCTTCTTTTATTCAGGATTTAAATGTTTTTCAGACATAAATTCCATCATCAGAATTCACAAACAACAAAAGTTTTTTATTGTTTGATTCTGTGTTTGATTTACATATGTTTTAAAATTTTACAAAATAGTACATTGATATATACTAACTTGTACAATTAAAACATCTAAACTGTTTTAATTGATATTACTTGAAATTTTTTGAAAGAAGAAAACTAATTTTAATAAAATTCTGCAACACTGTTTTTGCTCATAATAAAACATAAATGAAAATTGCAGATTTTTACATATATCATTTCAACTGTAAAAATTATTTCTTTGCAAATGTTTTGCATTGATTCTTTTTCAAACATCTTTGTTATGTAGAAAGCTTTAATGAATATAATTATATTTATACATTTTGTTGCAATTATTTTATATTAAGCTGTAGTTATATTATTTTTAAATTATAAACTGTTAGCTCTTTCATTTCCTTTTTCTTCATCTAACTGCTTTTCAATATTGAACTTGCAGTTTGAAAACATAAATTCAGAAATTCAATATGAGGTCAGACTTTATCTACACAATCATAATTGAAATGGTGTTTATCTAGTTCGTTGTAGAATTCATTGCTAGCAAAATATATAGAATTTTTGACATCTCCAAATCTATATCAAGTTATCATTAGAGCTATTATATATATATATATACTAGGGTGTCCAGAAAACAAAGTATGTTTTCACATAGCACTCTGTGCAGGTAAATTACAACCATTGACTCAAAATCAATTTGTTCTCTGATGTGTGTAGAGTGATAATGGCAGGCTTATTGTTACTGTTTTGTCAAGGGTTAAAATGTGTACAAAAATCGAAAATCCTGAAAAGTGCAAAGTATTATTCATTTTGTAAATGAACAAATAACTCTTGCATTTGGCAGGATTTTCAATTTTTGCACACATTTGTACACAATTGTTATTAGTTTTCTAAACATGAAAAAAAATTGTCCTATAGAAATTCATAAACAAATGAAAGTGTATGGTGATCACATTATGAACAAAGCAAGTGTGAGAAAATGGTGTTTAATGTTTAATTGAGGAAGATAACACACAAACAAACTCTACTGCAGCCACTCAAGCTGTGCTTCAGAAATTTGGCTGGGATGTTTTTGAACATCCACCATTCAGTCGCAATCTGGCCCTGGCCTCAGTGACTGTCGCCTCTTTCCCAAGCTGAAAGCTGTCATTAACTGACTGAAGGAACAGACAGCAGAAGTCTATTACAAAGGAGTTTGAAAACTAGTGTCATGCTATGACAAGTGCTTTAATTGTAATAGTGAAAATATGTAGAAAAGTAATTGGTCTTGTACTAATTACTTAATAAAACTTTTTCCCTATCATTACTGTGTTTTTTCTATTTTATATCCAAATGTTCTTTATTTTCTGGATGTCCCTCATAATTTATGTTCCTGTTTTGTATAAAGTATGAATTTTTTTATTATTTGTCAGAATTTATATTATTTATCTATTACATATATTTCTTTTAAAGGAATATTTGGTATTGATCCAGAAACTGGAATTATTTATCCAACTAAATCATTACGTGATAACAGAGTGCAATATAAATTGAAAGTTGAAGCTCGTGACATGAATGGTACAGGACCAAATGCTGATGAAGCTGTTGTTTATATAAAAATTGTAGAAGTGAATCAAGATAAACCTAAATTTATAGTACCAGCACTCCTAAATGCTACAGTGGAAATACCTGAGGTAAAAGAATATACTACTACATAAGCATTAATTATATGTTTAATACATTAAATATTAAAAATTATTCATATCTGATTAGTTAATATTGGTTCATATTATGTCTTAAACTAGATTTATTTCTCTGCCATTGAGTCCATTTATTACAATTCTGTCAAAAATAGAGAACAAATTTGTCAATAAGGAATTAATATAAAAAATAATCATCTTCAAAATTAGATTTTTAAAAATTTAAGTTTAATTGATATAAATTTCTTTGAGGAAAATTTTGAAAAACAAAAATAAAAATAATATTTGCTTTGAATTGGAACACATTTTTTTAAAATTATAATAAAAAATTACAGGGAGTATAATTTTATAAACCCTGCTCCAAAAAAGAACATTTGCATTTTTTAAACTGTTATTTACTCTTAAAATTGCATTGTTTGCTTTATTAAGTTGATTGCAGTGGCTAGTATCAAAAAACAGTAATTAAATCTGAAATAAAAGAATGAAATATTTGAACATAATTGTTATGTTTATGAATTATTACATTATGATATTATTAACAAAGTGATTGCCAAATGGAAGTTAAATCATTGTTAGTAGAAATCTTATTGGATGCCATATATGAGATATTTCATAAAATGCAATTTTGCAATTAGCACCAGACTTGAGCATATTCATAGCAAATAGATTTAAACAATAGTTGGGTAGCTTATTTTTTATTAATTTAGATACCACGACACTAGAGAAAACAGAATATTTTTATTTACAGAAAATAACAGAAAGTAATTGAAACAGCATTTTTTAAAACTCATGAAAATTATGCACTTATTGGTGATATTTTATGGAAACATTCTTCCAAATAAAATGCTAGTTTCTCGTAGTACAGTACTATTCATAATGCATACATATATTGTATCAGTAAAAGAATGACAATGCAAAGTTGTAATGACAGGTTGTGTTCAGAATAGAGCCATCATATTTATCTTAATTGTCTGCTGTCTTATTCACATGGAATATAAGAGAAAATGAAGATCTTAGATATATAAAAGAATGGAGGATTCATGGGAAAATGCCAATTTAAAATACTGTAATATTAAATAACTTTAAAGCTTAAATATAATAATTGAATAAATTTTCATTTATATTTTCTAAACAATAATTGTATGAATGAAACAGAATTTTAGATACTATTGGATGGCCTGATGATTACAGTTTACTAGGTCATCTCTGGTTGAATAGGTATAATTATTATTTTTCCTTTTGATACTTAATGCAGTTTGGATGATTCTGTCTCAAATATTCCATTTGTTTCACTTATTTTATAATTACATTTATAATTACTTTGTAACAAGAATTTAAATAAAATGAGGAAAACTGAAATTTTTGAAGCAATAGTTTCTAAACTGCATATGGATTAAGTGACATGTTTTTAACAGTATTTTGTAGGTATAGAATATATCACAATGTAGTCATGCAATGTTTAATTTTCTGCAGGTTGTATGCTGGAAATTAGAATATATTTTTTTGTTTTGCTTAATAAAAGACATTTAATGCTATTAATATCAGTATAGTTTTCAAACTTTGAATTTTAAAATTATATTATATTTATTTATATTAATATTACATTATATTATATATTTCTTAAAATTGATATTTACTAAAATCATCACTAAATACCTTTGGCTTCTGAGACACATGTGTCTCAACAACCAAAAATGTTTAATGATGATCTTAGTAATTATTCTTTTTACTGAGTGTATATTCAGTTAATGATATTTACAATATATTTAAATATTTTTCAGAATCAAAGTATTCCAAACTTTTTAATAATGATTGTAAAAGCTATTGATAACGATAAAGGAGAAAATGGAAGAATATTATATCATTTAAAAGTTAATGACAAGAATATGGAGGAAACTTCAGAATTTCATTTAAATCCTATTACTGGTGAATTAAGAACAAAAAAGATTTTAGATAGAGAAGAAAAAGACAGATATGAGGTTAGAAGTATGAATTTCTATTAATATTTTTTCAATAAATATTATTATTTAAACATGTTTAACAACTTGTTCAAATAAAGAAATTTAAATACACGGATTTTTATTTATTAGATGCAGCAAAATATTTAGAAATTTAAACTAAAATTGAAATTCTTAAAAAATAAATTTTAAAAATTTATTAAATATTAAAATTGATTGAGTTTTCTCTCTATGCTAATAATGATGTCATTTATTTGAACATAAGATAAAATATAATTTCTCAGTATTAATTTTATAAAATATTTGAAGAAATCAATTTTTCCTTTTTTTTTTTTTTTTCCTTTCTTTTTGAAAAAGCTATATTCAAATTTTATTCAAAAATAACAAATGAAAAGATTTTTGTTTATATATAATACCAGTAACTCTCATATAACACTATATATAAAGTTACTAAATACATTCCTATAGAATTTCACACAGTGGTGCCTCATACATCAAATTTAATTCATTCAAGGGTCATCTGAACTCTAAATCATTTGAAGTCAAAATCAGTTTTTCCCATTAGAAATAATGGAAAGCAAATTAATAATATCCATTTCAATAAACTTAAAACAGCAAATGATTATAATTTAATGTAAAAATAACACATTTAAATGCCTTGATAATAAATTAAAACACAAAAGCAATAAATAAAATACACAAATACTGTATAACACAAATCACAAAATGAAAATTGCATTTCTTGGTCACACACCATGATTCATCTTCCTAGATGTGTGATTAATTGTAATTGTAATAGTAATTAATTGTAGTGTAAAATTTAAAATATAGATAATGTAAGATTTTATTTGTTTAGAATCTTACTTTAAACTCTTTACAACTTGATTTTATTCAAACAAGACATGAAATAATGTCATCAGATAAAAAGCATATCAAGCATATTATGCTTTATGAGTTTCAAAAAGGATATAACATCATACAGTCAAAAAAAAAAAAAAAATTGTAATGTGTATGAGGAAGATGCTAAACTTCAAACAAGTCAAATATGGTTTAAAAAATTCCATTTGGAAAATTTTGAATTAAAGGATACAAAACATGTTGACAAAGAAAAATTGCAGGAAGAAATTGTTAAAAATTGACGAATAACATGCAATACAGTATATATAACCAAACACACCAAAAATAAAGTGAAAAAACCACTGAAAACATACAGGCATAACACAAGAATGAGAGCAAGAGTCAACTTGAAAACATAACAGATTGCTTTTATGCTTTGAGCACATTTTTTTCACTGCATATGCATTTCAAACTTTGAAGCATAATTTGAATCCCAATGCAAATTTTTGTCAAATTTTGTATTCGAACTCTGAAGCATTTGAAGTTAGAGTCGTTTGAAGTACGAGGTACCACTGTAGTGCAAAACTGTGTTATTTGAGACTAAGAACTAGCACAAAAATGGGAAGTTACATTCCAAAGCTAACAAAAATATATCATTTTATTTTTGTAACTATTGGAAAATTAATATTTACTAAAAATTAGAAATAACTAAATGAATGTCTTATATACTATATTACATATATCAGGTAACATGTATTCATTTGATTTTTTTTTTATTATTGCTAAGCACACTTAAATAAGAATGCTTTCTCTATTGTAGAATATCTTTCTGAACTTTCATCTGCAGCATTTAAGTTTAAAATAACAATAAAAATAACATACACTGTCTTGTGTTAAAATCAATGCTTTATTTAAACTTTGCAAGTACTTTCAATAATTTATGACTATCTCTTCAGGCTGATTCATTTTATATTCAAATCAAACAAAATTTTTTATATTTAAATGAGATTGGAACATAACAGGCAAGTTTGCTTTTAATTGATAGATCTTTGTAAATTTCATGATATGGAGTTAATTTTTTTTCCAATGAAAGGATTTATGTTCAAAAATAAAACTATAAATGCTTGGTCAAATTTATGACTATACATATGCTTTTTAATGCAAAATTTGGAACTTCAGAATTTTCATTTGCATTATCATCCTCTGAATTGATTTGGTATTGTTATTTTAACTGATTCCACTTCACCAGCTTCTTTTTCTGTTAATAATTATTGAACATCTGTCATATTTTCTAAATGAACTAATTCTGTTCATACATTTTCTGATACATTTGATGCTAACTGCTTTTTTTCAGTGATAGAACTATGAAGAAATTGTTCCAATACAGTTCTTAAATGACAAAGTTATTTATAAATGTTTTTGGGTAGTTATTAATAATCAAATAAAACTAAAATAATCTTACAAAGTCTTAAAAGTCATAATGTCAAACCTTGCAGTTCATAATTTTAAAAAATTTTCAATAAATTTTTTTAGCAAGTCAACAGCAGGAATTCACAAAAAAGCAAAGAAAATATTGAAAATTACATTCAACATATTATGCTTGGTAGATCCTGTTACAGTGGTACCTCAGAATATGAAATTAATCCGTTCTGAAACTGAGATCGTATCATGAAAATGTCGTAAGGTGAATCATTTTTTCCCATACGATTACATGTAAAACCAAATAATTCGTTCCAACATGAAAAACACACTCAAATTAAAGCTAAGTAGTATATTAAAAAAATAATAATAACTATAGTAAGGAAAACACTGAAAAATGCATTTTGTAGTTGTAAATGTATAAATAACCATAATAGAATAATAATTGATTAAAAAAATGTAGTTTTACTTGCACCTTACTTTTGAGGATAGACGACAGTGGAGGTGTAAACTGGTGGAGGGAGAGGGAGAAGGGAAATGATACTAAAACTTAACTTACATAACATAATGTAACAATAACTTAAAAATAACTTAGAAAAGATA
>NW_019384346.1:623177-688016 GCF_000671375.1 Centruroides sculpturatus
TTCACATAACAGAAAAATTGCAACGGATCACGTGATACGAGCCGCAGTTCGGCATACTGAGCTAAAAGTCTTTGAAAACAGCTGTTTGTGGATGCTGGCATGTTATTCCCTTGAAAGTTTCAGGGAAAGACCGGTTTCTAGACAGATGTCGTCAGTTACCGTAAACACTCAAATACATCACTAAATTTTCAATCATTTAAACTCTTTCAATAAGTGGGGACCGCAGAAATGGTCCAAAATACAGTATAAACTTCTATTGGGTGTATATTTTTAACAACATAGTGAAAGGAAGTTATTTTTTGCGATTTTTACTGTCCACAAAACTGATTGAAAAAAATTTAGCCATAACAATGCTGAATGAAAAGAAAGGACCGTCGTTAAAAAGGAAATTTATAACTCTTCAAAGGTAGAAATTTTGGATTGAATTAAATATCAAGAGCGGATAGCTGATATCGGTAGGCATTTTAATTTAAATGAGTTGACGATTTGGTCGAGAGAAAAGATCAGAAATTTGGTCGCATCTAGAATCATCTATTCTTGCGAAAAATGTTGCTCGTCTGAGAGCACCTATAATGGAAAAAATGGAACAAGCGCTAATATTATGGGTAGAAGATATGAACAAGAAACGGTTGCCTTTAAATAAAACTGCACTTAAACACTTAAAGGCTTAAAAATATTTGATTATTTAAAAAAAAATGGGACAGTCATCAGCTGATGAAACCAGTGTTAAATTCATGGCTAGCAATGGCTGGTTTGAAAAATTCAAAAAACGGCATTCAAACGCCAAGTTTTTCTCTTTTTAGAACCAAATCCCAGTTTTTGTATTAAGTTGGTGTCTCCTATAACGTGATTTCCCACAACATGGTATTTTCAAGGAACGTATCTACCGCATTGGAGGAGGCCTACCTGTATATGTCAAGTATATTTTTAATATATTTTTTTTATATTTATAGCTATGGATATATGAATTTAATCAATTAGTACGAGTTATTGTTGCTAAACCACCAGAACAAGTACATAAGCAGAAACAACAGATTATTACGTGAGAATTTTAAGAATTTACAATTTATAACAATAATTAAGATAATATCTTTCTTAATTATTGGAAATTATATTATTTATAAAAATAACTTTATATTAAATAATTACTTTAAATTGGTATTATTCTATGCATTAGGTTTTTGTCAAATGCAACAGGAGGAGAAGTAGTAATAGATGACATTAAATATCATATTACAGACAGACAAAAAATACTTCACCATTGGTAAATATAAATAATTTTCTAAATATTTCATATTTTAATTTTCTCAAATATAGTTTAAATAGTTTTGTAAATTAATAAAATATAGATTGATATTTTTGTTAAGGGTTTATCACACCAATTTGTAACCACACTTATATGATTTTACAACTTTTTATTTTTCCATTATCTGTTATAAAATTAATACACAACTAAAAAATATTTCTTTGCTAAAATGAATTTTGAGTTTTCTGATTATAACCACTCCCAACTCGAACAATTCAGTATTCAAACACAAATTCTGGAAAAAATTGCTCAGTATTCAACTAAACAAACAACGATTCCCTAGAACAAATTTTTGATTAATAACATATTTTTATTTTCTCACCCAAAAAAAATTATTATGATAAAAATAAAAATGAACATATTGCTGATATTTCTGACCAAAATCAACAAAAAAGCTCAGATGATGATGATACTTTGTAAAAAGAAAATGCCCTTTAACTAAAATTATATTAACACATAATACAGTACTTTTAATTGTGATTTTTAGTTAATTGTTAATTGGAAATATATGTTTATTAAAGCAATCAATAATATTTCTCTTAGTGATGGAAAAGAATAGTATACTTTTGCTAACTTTTCAAACCTAACCCTATGTTTTATGTTTGTCATCTGTTGGCTTGTGCCCCTCTGAATTATGGGCCCTAAACATTTGTCTAATTTGTATATTGATTTATCCTGCACTGCTGGGCACTTTTAAATAAAACCATTGTGGACATATTAAACCATTAAAATATTTATAAAAAAGAACAGGATCAAAATATTTTATGCATTCTTTGAAGTCATGCATGCCAATGCACACACAAGCAACAGACAGACTGTGAAGTAAGTGGTAAATTACATAATTTATTTAACATTAAATACAGTTTATCAAGTTCATGGGAAATTTTGGAGATTAGTGAAGGAGCAGCCATAGATCAAACAGGAAGACTGTAGTCAAATAAAGATTAAAAATTAGAAAAAAAATTAAAGTGCAATCAATAAGAATTTTTGTGCAATATATTTTTACATCTCTAGAGATGTATAAATATATATATTGCACAAATCTGTATTGCACAAATATATATAATGCTTAATGACTTAAACATAAATTCATAACTATAAAAGATACTTTATACAAATTAGACTTTTTAAAATAACAAAACAAATAAACTTTGAGACTATTTTTACTATTAATAGATCAAAGTTTGATAAATTTATTAAAATTTGTAAATGAATGATCATTTGATAATTAAATTTGTAATAAATAATCAGATAATATATGTAAAATGATATATCATACCATCAAAATTACATGTAAAAAATAGAAAGTTAAATCATTTTCTTTACTTTTAGGACTGATCTTTATATACACGTAGTTGATTCTGATGATAAGATGCTACCAATAGCAAACATTTTAGATGCTGTTGATGCTAATGCAAAGTTATTAGAACTACATTATGATGATCTTTACATCCATAAAATTGTTGTAAGTATCAGACTATTATTATATCCATATAATAATTAATACTTTACAATATATTTCTTATCATCATCATTTATATTTAACTTAGCCTGCTTACTACACTTATGTGGAAGAACAATATGATGCTGCTTTAATGGTTTTAACTGCTCTTTTAATCATTCTATTTGTTGGAATAATAACTATGGTAGTTTGTTGCCGTTGTATGAAAAGCTGGTAAGAATCTTATACAATAAGAGCCATTTTATTTTTAGCATTAAATGAAATGTTGAATTATTAAATTTTTGTGACTCAAATTATAAAATTTTCGATGTATCAAAAATGTTTAGGATTTATATATACTACTAGATACACTAAACCTTTTTGTGAACATGATAAGTTATGTTAAATAAAAAATTTGAAATTTTAGGTTAAATTTTAATCTATTGTACATATTTAATAAACAATATTAAAATAAAAATGCATTATTTTTTTCTAGGTATACAGTAAAANAATTTATTTATAATAATTTGTTTCTTAAAATAAATAATTCTAAATAACAATTTGTAAATAAAAATATTCAGATTGTTTTAAAAATAAAATGACACTGAAATACTCTGAATGTAAACAATTTGTGATAGTGTTTGCACGATAGGTAAGGAAGGTTATACTAATGTCTTGCAACATATTACTATATACCAATTTGTAAACAAATCTAGCTCATTAATTGTATATTTAGTTTGCTTGAAATATATATTGCTTCAATTAGTAGTGATATTGAAAGTTTAAAAATTCTATATTCAAAATATTTGGTCTAGTTATGTATTAATTTTTTATGTTGTAAAAATATTTTGCAATATAAGAAATAATACTGATATCATAGGTTTTTTAATTTTAAAGCTATGAAATTAATATTTAATATAAAAATTTTAACATTAACATAACTTACTTGTTCTTCATATAGTTTTAATTTTCTGAAAGAAAAGATAAACATCATTACAGTTTAACATAATTGATTTATGTTTAAAATACTTTATTGTAATATCAGTACATTTTATTTGAATGAAAATTATTTATTTTTCTTTATAATTACTAATTATTAATTATAAATTTTTTTAGATAGAAATTAAATGAAATATTTTATACTTTGACCCAATAATGTGTTTAAAAAATTACATTTACTGACTATTAATGTTTTTTTTTATAAAATGAAAAATGTAGATAATTTGAAAAAATATAATTCTTATTTTATTTGTCATACGTTTAATTTTTGAATATTTTAAAATTTATTATATGGTATAAATTTAATTATATACATATAAAAACAATTACTTACTGTTCATTCCATAATGGGTTTTNGTTTCTAAAATGACTTAGGCAAATATCATTACTCTGAGCAGCAATACGGCCAGTGTGAACCTTTTCGGGATGTTTTTTTTCAATAAAATCAGTCTCTTTCTGATAATACCTCAAGATTTTCTTTATTGAGCGAGATCCATGACGAAGCAAACACTCGGACTGAGACCAATGAACAGAAGTGAATAAAAAATGGTGCTGCGAACTAATGTAACGTGGTATGGTGAGTTTTTGTTCGTATCATGGAGCAAAAATATGTTCGAATTTCATGTCGTATTCTGAAAATTTCGTATGATGGGGCGTTCGTATCCTGAGGTACCACTGTAGTTACTCAAAATACTGTTATGTAAGGTTTGCTGCAGCTCTCTAAGATGTTAGAATGAAATCATGTTGTAAAAGTACCATGTTATACAAGAGTTGTCTGTTTAGATATTGTTCGACAGCATTACTTTTCATTATTTTATGATAAGTAATTAATTACTTAATTATCTTTAAATAATCTTTATGTTTAGTAGTTTATTTTTAAACTTTTTTAATTAGTAATTTTAAAAATGTTCAGCTTGTTCTAGCAGCAAGAGATAATGGTTCGCCAATGTCATTTGAAACACTTCAGTTTTTAACAATTGTAGTAAAAGATGTAGATGATAATGTTCCTCAGTTTCAACGATCTCAAGTAAGTAACTAATTTGCAAGATGTTGCTACTATTCTCATTCTTTTTAATTTAAACTTAATAACTTTATAGAGCACAAATCCTTATATATTCACATTAGAAGAAAATTTAGGAGCAGGAACTCCAGTTGGACAAATATCAGCTGTTGACCAGGATATTGGAGATAATTCACTAATTTATTATTATATTATTGGTTGGTAAATTTTTATAAGTAATATTTTTAATTTTCAGTATAAAATGAAATTATAGTTTTTATTTTATTTATATTTTGCAGATAGTGACAGCAATAATAAATTCATTATTGATAAGATATATGGAATTATCTCATCTACAGTCTCTTTTGACAGAGAAGAGCGAAGTATGTATGAATTAGTTGTCAAAGCCACGAGTAATCCTGATTATATTTCATATCCTGTGAGTTTTAAATTAATTTATTTAAAATTTACTTTTATAAAAATAAAATTTATTTATTTTGAAATTTTCATTATGCTTTAATTTAGCAAGAAGACAGTGGAACAATATCCCCTGGGAAAAAAACCTATAAGGAAACTGATCTTAGCTTAGCATGGATTCGAATAATGATTACTGATGTTAATGATAATATTCCCCATTTTATTGATTCACCATATTTAGCTGGTAAATGATGGAACATATTTTTGAATATTTTGGATATAAATTTTTATTTATTATTAATTTAATTTAAACATTTTATAAAACTACAATTTCTTAAAAATATTTTAAGGTATACACATGTCAACACAGATAGGAGATGTAGTAACCACAGTTAATGCAATTGATCCAGATGAAGGTTCAGACAGTATCCTTATGTATAGATTAGAAAATGTAAATCTATTTCGGAGAGGTATTCCTGGTAGTGTTAGACCTGTTCCTTCTCCATTTAATATTTCAAATGATGGTAGAATTATAGCAACTCAACTGATGTCTCAGTTTGATCATGGAAGATTTCGATTATCAGTAGCAGCTAGAGAGAATACATATCCACATCGTGTAGCTAGAACTACAGTCAAAGTAAGTTTATATAGAATATTTCTTAAATCAATGAAAATAATATTAAAGCTTTTTGGAATTTTAAATTGTTTTCTCATTACTTTTTGTCAGTTATACAGGTAGGCCTCCTACAACGTGGTACCTTTACAACGCGTTTTCGCTCCAATGTGGTTGGAAAAATGAGGAAATTTTCTTACAACACGGTACTTTTACAATGCGCTTTACAGTATTTAGAAATGAATTATCTTCACATAACAGAAAAATTGCAACGGATCACGTGATACGAGCCGCAGTTCGGCATACTGAGCTAAAAGTCTTTGAAAACAGCTGTTTGTGGATGCTGGCATGTTATTCCCTTGAAAGTTTCAGGGAAAGACCGGTTTCTAGACAGATGTCGTCAGTTACCGTAAACACTCAAATACATCACTAAATTTTCAATCATTTAAACTCTTTCAATAAGTGGGGACCGCAGAAATGGTCCAAAATACAGTATAAACTTCTATTGGGCGTATATTTTTAACAACATAGTGAAAGGAAGTTATTTTTTGCGATTTTTACTGTCCACAAAACTGATTGAAAAAAATTTAGCCATAACAATGCTGAATGAAAAGAAAGGACCGTCGTTAAAAAGGAAATTTATAACTCTTCAAAGGTAGAAATTTTGGATNGGGATCTTGCATACTCCTGCTATTCTTTCTTTATCAATTTTGTGTTTGTCATTTCTTAATATTTTATACAAATTGGGAGTTCTCTTGAAAATTAACATGGATTTTTTCTGGATTTTGGTCAGAAATTCCTTTATGATGGCCTTTTTATTTCTATCATAAGTGAACTTTGTGATTGTAGAGAAATCTCTGCCTGAAGCCTTTGCTTTGTTTATTTTGTAACTTCTGATTAGTGCTGTTATCATATTTGCATTGTATCCTAGCGTTCTAGCAATCTGAGTTAAACTTAGAACTAGACATCAAGAAAAATTTTATTGGTGTCACTAATAAAAATTTGGGAGTCAGACTGAGAGAGCATAAATACAATGTCAGTAAAGGATCAAATGCCACAATACTATCGCAGATGGCACAAGCTGAAGGCTCAGTGGTCAAATGGGATGAAGCAAATATTATTAAACCAGTGCATTCTCCAACATTGGCAATAAGCGCTGAAAAGATTGAGATCTATAAAGGCAGATTGCATGATACATGCATTAATGCTAGGGATGCTGAAGGATTACCGTCAGCCTGGAAATATCTAATTAAAAAATTGGAGAGCTCATAATTCATGCCTTGATTTTTGTTTTTTTTGCAATTTTCATATTTCATATGATATTGTTATATAACCTTATAATATTTTGTTATTTAATTGTATTTATCCTATGCATATACATATACATATTATTAATTGTAATATTTATTTTATTTTATGTTTGTTATTTTATACATGTATATGCTTATTTTCTTTGTTAATTATTTGTATTTAAAATTTTGTTCCATTTATTTATATTCGAATTTGTTTTACCTGATGATGGCCAATAGATTTGGCTGAAAATGTTTGTTGTGTTTTATTAAATTTCTCAGCTACATAAGGTGTTGTGTCTTGAATTACATTTTGCTGGGTTAGTTTATTTAAATATTTATCTTACAATGTCTAATTACTAGATACATCAAATACACAGACTTTCAGAAAGCAAATGACAGTTTACATATACAGGTAACCCCCGTATAACACGGCACTTCTATAGCACGGATTCACTCTAACACGGTTCGAGAATTGGTACCATCCCCCGTATAACATGGTACTTTTATAGCACGGATTCACTCTGACACGGTTCGAGAAATGGGTAAAACCCTCGTACATGAAATGTAATAAATGGTTACNATAGTTCACGAAAATTATTATTTTCGTGAACTATTAGTACTTAAGTATGTAAAAATTTATTACATTTCATGTACGAGGGTTTTACCCATTTCTCGAACCGTGTCAGAGTGAATCCGTGCTATAAAAGTACCATGTTATACGGGGGATGGTACCAATTCTCGAACCGTGTTAGAGTGAATCCGTGCTATAGAAGTGCCGTGTTATACGGGGGTTACCTGTATATGTAAACTGTCATTTGCTTTCTGAAAGTCTGTGTATTTGATGTATCTAGTAATTAGACATTGTAAGATAAATATTTAAATAAACTAACCCAGCAAAATGTAATTCAAGACACAACACCTTATGTAGCTGAGAAATTTAATAAAACACAACAAACATTTTCAGCCAAATCTATTGGCCATCATCAGGTAAAACAAATTCGAATATAAATAAATGGAACAAAATTTTAAATACAAATAATTAACAAAGAAAATAAGCATATACATGTATAAAATAACAAACATAAAATAAAATAAATATTACAATTAATAATATGTATATGTATATGCATAGGATAAATACAATTAAATAACAAAATATTATAAGGTTATATAACAATCANTAAATTGTTTTCTCATTACTTTTTGTCAGTTATACAGGTAGGCCTCCTACAACGTGGTACCTTTACAACGCGTTTTCGCTCCAATGCGGTTGGAATACAAGAGTTGTCTGTTTAGATATACTTATATAGAAATATTATCCAAGGTGAATCTGTAAGTGAATACACTACTTTTCTTATAATTTGTAAAAACTTTGCCATGAATGCACCAAGTATATAAACACTGTAGTACTTTTTAACCTTGATTGTACTTAGTGCCTTTTTTAAACTCTTTCCCCTTTTTGGGCTTAAGAGGGTCTTTTTTCTATGTCCATCACAAATTTGACCAGACTTATAATGAGGGTGGCCAAGAGATAAGGAACAGACTGTCCATGAAAAATGATATTGAGATGACTGAAGTTCAGAAAAAAGGAAAGAATTGCTATATAACAAAAGTTTCTAAAGGACGTTTTAAATAAAGTTTAAAACAATAACAAATATTACAAAATAATTTTTTCTGTTACCTTTTATCATTTGACTTCAATGTTAGACAAACTATTCATATCAAAATGAAACTACACTTATACACAGTTTTATTGTTAAAACTATTGTACATTTCAGCTGTATAAAAATATTATTCTTATATGTAATTAAAATCCCCAAGATATAAAGAAGTTTAAAAATAATACAAATTATAAAATATTTATTTGATAATTTTTATTCTGAAATGACCATGGCAATCCATTTTATCCAAGTGTTTAGTTATCTGAGATAGCAGCAATCCTTGGATAATTTGGGTTCTATTGTAGTTATAAATTAATATACATGTATATTTATAAATAAAATTTTAAATTTATAGTTCGTAATGATGAAGTGGATGCTGGCAATACCACGTAAGTATAAATTTATAATGCTCATAAATTGTCATAATACATTTGCATTCAAGGCTAATATGAATATTTTATTATAAATTATAATAATGCATATCACTTATCAGTTAATTTTTTAATTGAAAACTGTGTTTAAAATATCTATAAAAATTGTAATCATATTTTATTTAGATTAATTTGAAATTTATTAATTTGTATACTTCTTTTTTTTTAGAGAAAACCCATTATGGAATGAACAGTAAGTAATTGTTTTTATATGTATATAATTAAATTTATACCATATAATAAATTTTAAAATATTCAAAAATTAAACGTATGACAAATAAAATAAGAATTATATTTTTTCAAATTATCTACATTTTTCATTTTATAAAAAAAAACATTAATAGTCAGTAAATGTAATTTTTTAAACACATTATTGGGTCAAAGTATAAAATATTTCATTTAATTTCTATCTAAAAAAATTTATAATTAATAATTAGTAATTATAAAGAAAAATAAATAATTTTCATTCAAATAAAATGTACTGATATTACAATAAAGTATTTTAAACATAAATCAATTATGTTAAACTGTAATGATGTTTATCTTTTCTTTCAGAAAATTAAAACTATATGAAGAACAAGTAAGTTATGTTAATGTTAAAATTTTTATATTAAATATTAATTTCATAGCTTTAAAATTAAAAAACCTATGATATCAGTATTATTTCTTATATTGCAAAATATTTTTACAACATAAAAAATTAATACATAACTAGACCAAATATTTTGAATATAGAATTTTTAAACTTTCAATATCACTACTAATTGAAGCAATATATATTTCAAGCAAACTAAATATACAATTAATGAGCTAGATTTGTTTACAAATTGGTATATAGTAATATGTTGCAAGACATTAGTATAACCTTCCTTACCTATCGTGCAAACACTATCACAAATTGTTTACATTCAGAGTATTTCAGTGTCATTTTATTTTTAAAACAATCTGAATATTTTTATTTACAAATTGTTATTTAGAATTATTTATTTTAAGAAACAAATTATTATAAATAAATTATAAGACAAAGTAAAACAATATAGGAGACTATATTTTTCTGCTTGTAAATAAATTTGCTTTTATCTTATAGTATGATTTTTAAAAACCTTGGAACAATTTCAATTACACATTTTTCAAAATAATTTACATCTTATTGTCATATTGAATGTTTAAGGATAAATTTAAATTTTTTTATTTTTAAAAACTACATATTAACAAATTTGAATAATTTATAAACAGAACAATTGTTTGATTTGATAATAAGATATGGAAACATTTAATTAGAATAAACTAATTTTATTGCCTTAAATTCTAGTGTCAATTTTGTTTCAAGATTTTAAATGAAAGATAGATCAGTTGTTACAGGAAAATAAATACTTTATTTTAAATATACCAGGTAGTCATAATTAAAGAATGATGAGATTTCAGCATATGCAGAACATATTTCTGTAAAAAAAATTAGTTACTTGCTACTGGCACTTTCGGCACTGCAAGCAACTAACGTTCTGCAATTAATTCTAGATCATGTTACAATGAATTCTTCAGAAGGAAACAACTCCATAGACATTATCAAAAGACCAAAATGCTAATAAACATTCAAGGAATCATTTTATTAATGAAATGGTTTTTTCAAGTGTTCAGTTATCTGAAAAAAATTATATAATTTTTTTAATTATTTAAACTTGACATACATGAACTGTCTTGAAAAAACATTTCATTCCATTAATAAAATGATTCCTTGAATATATATATATATACACTGTTTTGTTCTTCAAACTTCCTTTGTTTGTGAATCTAATATAATATAGTTTGTTTCATCTTCAATGTGTATGTACAGTACTTGCAATACCTTATAAAACTGTAAAGTGCTACTTTTCACAAAACATGAAAGAATTAAAAAAAAATCTAGAGAAGTTATATATCAATTTAACTTTTTCCACCCTGAGGGCACTAAGAGGGCCTCATTTAGCAAGCCCATTATGGGTGTGAGGGATAGGGCCAACATATGCTTGGACCACCTGCCAAAAATTCCTGTGGAGTTTTTGACCCATCCAGATTCGATCCCGTTCCCCAGAGCAGTAGACTGCCATCTTGACTGCTTAGCCATCTGGTTTTAACTTAGATTATTAAAAAATTTACCCAATTATTAGTTATTTAATGATCTAAGTTAAAATTGATCAAACATCAACTTTTTATTTGAGGATTTGGCACTTTTTACATTAAAACAATGATAAAAATGTCTCACAATAACTATCATGTCTTTTAGCCTTAATTAATATATAACTGCTTCCAGCCCTCAGGTGGTAGTTTCAGGTATTCACAAAAATTCATTTGCATAATGATGTACTGTACCCATGATAGTTATTGTGAGAAATTTTTACCATTGTTTTAACGTAAAAAGTGCGGAATTCTCAAATAAAAGGTCAGCATTTATTAAAAAATTCACACAAAGTTAAAATTGATCAATCTATTATTGGTCATATAATGAAGTTTTTACCTTCAAACCAAAAGACTGTTACTTCTGTGGTATTGTGAAAAAGGATAAGAAAAGACTCAAAAAATTAATTTTTTGTAAATAGTCTTAAACTTCAAACATTAGTTAACTTTGTTATTTAGTTAACGTATACTAGGTCTTGATTAGAATGTCTTTTGAACATATCAAATGAATATTTTAAAACTCAAATAGTTCATATCTCATCTTCAGATCCATACACAAAATAAGTTTGTATTTTGTTTTTATGTTGAAAAATATTTTAGCATAATTAATATAACAGGATCAAAATCTTGTGATATTAATTAAGGATTCCAGAATAGTGAGGCAGAGATGATACCAGCCCATCCTAAATTCTTCTTGCCAATCCATCTGTCCACCCTGAAATAATTTATTCAAGTCTACCTATATTGACCATTATTGTAAAGTTTCTTCAAAATAAAACAATAAATTCATATTTATTCACCAATTAATTACACATTCTCAATAAACTTTTCCACTTATATGTTTTACTGAAAATTTATTGCTAAATTTTAAAAATGAATTTGATGATAGAATGTACAGATAATAGCCAACCAAACTCTTCCTTCCCGGAATGAAAATACTAATGCCGTTACTGATATTAATAAGAATCTTTGATTTTTGTTATATTTACCACTAAATTTAGTATTGTTAATACAAAAAAAATACTTTATATTTCATATTTTAAATATTGACATTTATGTCTATGTGTAGGAACTTAGTATGAGTATGACTCAAGATCATGATAACATCATTACTACAGAAGCATCAATAAATTTCCATGATGATACAGAAAGTGCCATGTATGCTACTTTAAGAAAGAGCATTACAGGAAGTGTTGGTAGTAGCAGCCAATTGGGAGATTGTGCTGCTGCTGATAGAAATGAATATGCTACACTTAATGGACGCTATAGTTTAAATGAAAGTTCTGCCTTACAAAATGATAATATACAGAGAAGGCAGAGAGCTCCTAATGCAGAAGTAAGTTGAAATAATTTTTTAATTTTAAATGGAAGAAGATATTACTTAATATTTCTTATTTTTAACTTAAAGGGGCATGAATATCATGAATTACATTCAAGACAAGATGTTCCATTCACAGAATCAGCAGAAAGTAGAGAAATTTCTAATTTAACAAACAAAGATTCTGCCATAAACAGATCAAATTTAACTATAGATGAAGATGGAGAACCTGTTTTAGTAGCTGAATTATTATAGTTTGTAAATATATTTAAAATGCTAAAAACCCAATAATTTTACAGCAAGACATTGTAAGATTGGATGTATTTATAATATAATTATTATATAAGATATTAACAGATATGTTTACTAAATTCCTGTAAGGAAAATATTTTAGTAGTAAAAGGAGCATCCTTTTTAGCAACTTACATTTTGATACCACAACTACTGTTCATCTAAGCCTATATATAACATATCAACATAAGTCTACATATTTTCATGTTTAACTTGAGCATTAATAATCATTGATTCCAATTTTGAGAGTACCATAAACTGGGACTACTTTTTGATGTCCTATTAGATTAACTTATTTTCAATATGGAGGGTTTATATCCATTTTAAAATTTATTTATGGTAAGATAGCACTGGTAACATCACTGTACAGGCTAAAGCTAGAAGATACAAGACATGATATTTTCCATTATTGTGTTCCTTCTGATTACACACCAATTGATTTCTTGGTTAATGTCAAAAAGTAACTCCTCAACTCTAAAATTAACCTCTAGCTTACACCAGCTAAACCAATTAAAAATGAATTGCATTTAAACTATTATTCTTGCTTATTATTATCTATAACTTAAACATACTTTTAATACATTAATGGTGTTGTTTTCTTGCAACTGAAGAAAGTATCGCACACTTAAATGAAGAATCTAATGAAAGCATATGAAATGAAATTGCAGAATTGAGATACAGACAGTGAAATAAACATCTCATATAATGGAGATTTAATTTGGGTGATAAAAATATTGGTAATCATGTAATTGTAATTTTTAGAGAGAAGTACTACAATGAAATTGTAACATAATGAAAAAAGTTGGTGTGTGCATATAAATGCAATGAAGTCTGTCTTTTTCTTCAGCCACTAACAATATTTTCCAACAAAGAAATGGCTGATTTGCTGTCTTGATTATTTTTATTACTCTCTTATTCTTGAAAAACAATTTTCTACATTCAATATCATGTTTTTGGTAATAATAATAATTTATTTTTTATTGAAAGATTAAAAATTGCTTTTATGATTTAAAAAAAAATGAGTGTGTCACAAAGTTACCCCAGTTTATGGTATGACAAGAATTGTTTTTAATAACTCAGGCAAAACTGCCTGAGTTATTAAAAATAATGTAATAGTTTTATCAATGTTTATTGATAAAACTATTACATTATCAAAATAAAATCAAAGTAGTGAATGAGGCTGGTTCTCTGATATTTTACAGCTCCTTATTTTTAAATCAAGTTTGGAGCATACTATAAATTATTGAGCAGTTTTGAAATAAAATGATCTATTTTTATATTTTAAAAAATCTTTAAATATCCATAATTAATAGTTGCTTTCTAATTTTATATAGAATGCAATTATTTGTGTATTTAAAAGAATGCATCTATAACAGGAAATGACATCAGTTTAAAACAAAATTTGAAAACCATCTTTTTTTTATATTTTTATAATTGTTTTAATGAAAATTTTAAACAAAGTTGTAGTAGGCTAATTAGCCTTCATACAATCATAAAAGCTTAATATAATAAATCAGACTATTAATAAAGATTTTACTTACATTTCACATGAAAATTTCAAAAATAACACACAAAATAAGACTGTCTTTCAGCATTAATAGCTTTCCTTTTTTAATGTTATTAGATATTAAGTATGGTATCTGTCTTAAACCTTATCTCACAATCATGACATAAATTTAGTAGTACTGTGATTAAGTTAAAGGTACATTGATTAATTCAACAGATTAACTAGAGTGGCTAGTTCATCCTTAATTTATTCTATTGTATAATAATTGACAAAATACTAAATTATTCTCATGTATTTCACTAGGCTTATATGTTTCTTATATTATTATTTTTATAAATGTTAAATGTTAAGGTTTTAACTATAAATACAATGAATTTAAGTTTGTTTTGGAAATTTCTTAAAATTTTTCATCGTTCAAAAATATTGACAAGGATAGAACAAGTTATAATCAGATATTCAATGAATATTTGTTTATTTTATTAATATTTGAAAAATGCCATTTTACATCATAACATACTTCACATTAATCTGAGTGACAGATTTTTCTATTACACTGTTTTTGTTGTTACAAGTTTTGAATTTATTTTAGAACAATAAAAAACTAGATATTTTCTGTTTTGAATTATTCAAAGATTTGAGAAAGATTGCTTTATGATTATTTCTAAGTAACTGAAATTGATGCATTTTTATCTGAAATAATATGTAATAATAAAATTATTGCCTTAAGTAGTAGTAGTTTGAAAAACAAGTGTCAAAAACAAACCATTGAATTGCCAACTGAAAAATTAGAAAATTTCATTATTTTTTTATCCATCTCATTCTGTCAGTCTTTAAACAGATTTTTTTAAACAAGAAACAGCTTTTTTTGAGTCTATTTTATGTTATATTAAGTAAGAAATATTGCTGTTTTATTGAGAAGAGCCATTTCTCTCAAGCTTTTATCATGCAGGTATATATAAAAGTGCAAAATAAAAATATTTATAGTATATTAATAAAAATCTGTTTATTATTTTATTAAATCCTCATTGAATTGAATGTGATCTTATTGTTTTGACAGATTGAAATGAATAGGAAAAATAATTTATTACATTAGAATACGTATTGATTTATGAACTAAAAAATTAGGAACTAATTCTAATTTTGACAAACTTTGCCAATTCAATAAATATTTTTCAGTAGCTGCTTGTGTCATCGTCATCATATAGCATATGATTACGTTGCTTCTATTACTTATATATGCTTTGCTGGCAACAGCATAACTAGGATCTACAGAACCCGAGGTCTAGCTGCCCCACAGTGCTTGAAAGTTTTTAAAAGTTATATATATCATAATACTGTTCTGGAAAAAAAAAATATATTTATTTCTGCTCCCATCACATTTTCACTGATTTTTAGTTTCAATAGTGTTGAATCAAAATCTGGCAACAGAATTGTCCTAACACCCACCAGGTTTGAGAGAAACAAGGTTTTTAAGGGAAAACATTTTCAGTTCAGAACATCATATTTATTGGCTACACATATTGCTCATTGGCTAATTAGATACAAATAAATTTATGTTAATTACTCCTTTTTCATAATTCTGTACAATTAAAAACTGAAACACTTAATTACATGTTTTCTTCCTTTTATATTCTTCTGAAGTCTCTCACTGTACAGTCAAGTAGTAATCCACTAACATGTTCTTGTTTCACCTTCTGCTATACTGTTTTTCCATTTGAGAAAGAGTCCGATAGAATCTTTCATCATGCTCATCAGAACAGTTCCTAGGTTGGCACAAAAAAATTTTAATGGGAATGCAGGCATCTTTAATGATATATTGCAACCCAATGTTTAGTAGGACATTACCAAATTCACAATTTTCTCATAGTTAGGTTCATACATTTCCCAAAAAATTCTTGCTTACATTTTCAAATGTGTCCTATGCTGTCCTTTCCACCGTGTTGTTTTTTCTTAAAACTAGGATTCTTCAAAAGCTGTCTTACTTGGGGGACCAACAAAAATTCCCTCCTTTACTTTCACATCACTCAGATGAGAAAACTTTTGTTTCAGGTAAGCAAAGCCTTCTTCTCTGTCCATACCTTTCACCAAGTTTTTCATCAAACAGCTTGATATGAAGAGGTAAGAGGATTTTAATTTTCTCCACCAGAACAGGAAAAGCAATATTCTTTTGACTTTGTATGTTTGCTGTGTAATTGGGCCATTTTTTACTAAATAGTGGATTGTTCTTATTTAACTATTCCATTCACACAAAAAAAAAAACCAGCAGAATTTAGTGTATCCTCCTTGAAAACCTGTTAGCATTACAACTTGAGGTCAGCACACATTTGGCTTATGCTCATTGTATTTTATCTTGTCATAAGTTTCTTTTGTGAACAGCATGAGCAACCAGAAGAGACAGCATTTATTGTGCAGTAAAACTCTATTAAGGTTGAAGTTTGAGTCAATAGTCTCCACTCTGCAGGCTCCTGAGGTAGCCAAAGTTCCTCCCACAAATGCAGTATACTGTTGCAAAAAAATGAGATTGTCTTCCATTGAAAAATTTCATATTTTGTGATTCCCCTTTTCTGTAACAGGACACACCTTAACTTCTTTCTCCAAAAGTTTTCACTGCTGGAGACGTTTATGGTTTTATCTTTTATTCAAACAACAGTAACAGAAAGTTTATCTAAGAGAGGCATTTTTTCTGCAAAAAAGTGGAATTTTAAAAATATCTGTAGGTAATAATGATTTTGGAGTTCAGATTTGCATTCAGCAAACATTAAAAAACATTAAAAAATACATTAAAAAACATTAGATTTTATTTTGAGAGAGAATTTTGTACAGAACAGTGTAATCAGATGAAATACTTTATTTCTTGGTCTTTAATAATTTTTTTTTTTAATTTGCAATTTTTCAAGTTTTTCTTGAGTTCAGATTTGCATTCAGCAAACATTAAAAAACATTAAAAAATACATTAAAAAACATTAGATTTTATTTTGAGAGAGAATTTTGTACAGAACAGTGTAATCAGATGAAATACTTTATTTCTTGGTCTTTAATAATTTTTTTTTTTAATTTGCNAAAAATTTTTTAGGCTTAATTAATATCGACGAAAATTCAACATGGCGTCACAGGCAACAAATAAAAATTTCAACATCGAATAGGTTAATGATACTTGTGACCATAATAAGTCCTATGAATTCTCTAATTTCTGGATTTGTTGTCAGTTTCCAGTTTTTTTATACAACTATTTTCCCATAAATCATCACATTTCATCAAACTATCACCATACCTGTTCATTTCTTCAATGATCTTGTCTACAAGTTCATCATCAAAAATACACTAAAACAGTTGAATGGTGTAGCATCACTCTGTAAATTACACTAAATTCCTGCTTGTCCTGTGAAACTGTTGACTTGAGGGCTTGTAAAGTTCGTATGGATCCAACCATCATCACTACTAAAATGCAGATGTTTCACACTATTATTTCCACGAACAGGTCCGCATGATTGGCCTCTGCACCCACTTGTAGTTGGTATTTCTTGATCAATATCATTACTACCATCACTTACATTTTCATTTTGTATATACTCGTCATTACTGTCTGATAATTCAGACTCATCCGAACTTAAATTAAACAAACATTCAATCATTTCTGACTTATTCAGAGTGCTATTTCTCCCAGCCTTTGCCATGTTGAAGCAGAGTCTAACTAACGGTTTACTTTCCTTTCTTATTTCTTCTGAACAATAACTCCTATTGTTTTAATATCGTGCTGTGCAAAACTACATAGCATAATGATTCTTTTGATGAGAGTCACTAATTTCAGAATTCCATACATATAGTGACATCTAATGTTAAAAAAACATTCCTAAGCAGAAACAAGAAGTCTCGGGTCCACCACGCCAGGTCAGTAGGTCGCAACCTGAGATATGTCGGGAATAACACAGGACAGGTTAAAAAGTAGATATAATATTCTTGATTCTGTAAATGTTTAGTAATATAAGTAAATAAATAAATATTTTTAGCAATATCTTTGCCAGTTGTATCTAGTGAACTTTTCAGCTACATTTTGTGCAATATGACAACAGAAAGTATATTGCTGTCTTGAATTATTTGCTACACTATTTCTGTAAGAAAAATTATCACTTAATGGAAAATTATCTTCT
The DNA here is from genome assembly GCF_000671375.1 of Centruroides sculpturatus. Classification (NCBI taxonomy): domain Eukaryota; kingdom Metazoa; phylum Arthropoda; class Arachnida; order Scorpiones; family Buthidae; genus Centruroides; species Centruroides sculpturatus. The sequence continues at coordinate 641,756 of NW_019384346.1, forward strand.
AATTTCTAAATTTATAGTAATAAGTTGTTACTGGGAAAATGCTGAAATTAACAAATTCAGTATTTCAATCTCAAAACCAATTTTCAATCATTTTCATTGTACTTTTAAATGTCAAAAAATTTTGGAATGAGAGAATATCATCAGATAAATAAAATCGTATTGTTTAGGTCAATCTGGTAAAAATTTATAAACGACAAAATAAAATAACTGTTAGCCCTTAACTGGTTTTATAAATCTTACAATCATAACTGGTTTTGTGGGGGCTGTGCAGCCCCCAAGCAAAATTTGCCTCTAGAGAGCAATTTTGAACAACGTGACAGTTTGAAAGTGCATAAATGCTAAATGGAACTCTTGTTTAGTATAATCAACTCTTATATATTCATATAATTTTTTTTACTTAATTATTACAAGATATCACAAAATTGTTACAACTTTTGGTGTTTGCTTTTTTCAACAATACAAAAATCTATCCTATTGTAAGGTTTTAACAAAAATATTTTTTTTTTCTTCTTATTCTTAAGAAACGAGTCTTTCAAAATAGTAACTCTTACAGCCTCTAACCATCATTTGTTAAAAAACCACAGGTAATATAATCACTTCTACTTTTAAGACTCAGGAACATTTTAATGAAATACGTAATTCAGTCTTGACAGTTATCACATAGTATTTTTGTGGTACTATGCACTTTACAAATTTCAAACAACTGTTGCACTTAGTAGCATATTTCCCATTTTTTTTTTTTTTACCACAAAATGACAACATACTTATTTTAGGAGTTTTTGGCTTGATCTAGCAATTTGTATAATATCATCTATTAGCAGTTCAAATGATGCTTTGGTAGTCATTTTGAATTTTTGATGCAAGTGTGCGATATCTTTGCAAAATAATTGTAAAAATAAAAAAAAACCATAAGAACACATATTCACAAAAAAATCAACATAACTGGTATCGTGGAGGCTGCGCAGCCCCCAGAAGATAATAGCTCCATCCTGGTAAGTGCTAAAATGCCGAACGTTGTCACCCCAAGGCAGGCACGACGTAATGAGATTACATAAAATGGCAGCTGTGCATAATGCTTAGATTTTTAGAAATTTGTAAAAATATGGTGCGTGGGGCTCCCATAAAACCAGTTAAGGGCTAAGACAAATGACAATAGAGTTCTGAACAACCATGATTTTTCATTGCAATGAATTTTTGTTACTTTTTGAAATGTAATATAATAAAATTGACAAACACTATTAATTAAATCAGTAATGTTTTGTAAATTTAACATTTATAACTTTACATCTATAATGATTATTTTTTTTTATAAATCATATTAGCTATATTGTTTACTAAATATTTTAATATGAAAATGAAATAAGAAGAAAATTAATTTGTACTGTACTTACTCAACAATCAATAATAAGTTTCAATTTTTTTAAAAACATTATTGACTTTTCTCATGTTTAATATCATCAGCAATATTTGTGAATGTGTACATCAAAAATTTTTATCAATTCAATAAGTTGACATTTTCCTCTCAAGTGTTATGAAAATACTATTTATTTATAATCAATAACTTATGTTTTTTGTAGTCATTTAAGTTTCATATGTAATTTGTTAATAAATTATTGTTTAATTACTGTGTATTTATTTAGTTGTATGATATAAAGCATTGTTATTTAGTAAAACAAGATTTAAATTTAACACAAAATGCTGCCTATCTCTAATCAAAGTTGCTTATTAATTAGATGACAAGAATTTATAACCATATTTGTTCAATAAAAAGTTCTAAGATTAATTCCCTGTTATATTTTCAAAGAATAAAATATTGGAGGATATGAATATTGGCATATACAGTGTAATAGCCACAACATGCCCTCTTACGAAACTCTAAAAAAGTAAACAAAGCAGAAAACTATCAGCATAAAGTTCACTATAGTAAAAACTCCAGCAACAAGTTGCATAAGTTTCCTGGCTTTGTGAAAAAAATTATACATCTCATTGGTGTTTTTCTTCTTTAATTGGGGTCCATTTGGAAATTTATAAGAATCATATTTCAAGAGAATTCATATGAGCAAAATTTGCAGTGTCTTACCCAGCCAAGCTATGATCCATGACTATTCAGTTCCATACTTCAAAATTTATCAATATTCCTTATACACAAGTTATCATGTCAAACTTTGTTTAATCTTTACTCTATCCTGAGATATCAAAAAAATAGACACCAAAGGTGCATATACTTTGCATTTCAGATGGATCANTATGCTATCGCGGATCCTGCAGAGATTACAATCGAATGGAGCAAGGCGGATATTGTACAAAAGATCGCTAATATACGACATCTAAAGTATGCAGAGGCATGGCACATTTATAAATACAGAGAAAAGGGGCTTAATATAAATTTTCGAGAGTCAAGTAGAATAGCATCGGCATGGAGAGCGGCGGCATTATAAAGAGCTAATGGACATGCGCGATCGAATATCTGAAGATTATAGAACGTGCGTTGTTCGAATTACCGTTGAGAAAGTTCAAATTAAAATATTTACATCAATCCTGAAGAAGGTCTATAAATTAGACCGAAAACGTTAGAGAACTAGCCAAAAGTAGACTGCATTTTAAAGGTATAGTGGAATGTAGTATACTGTTTTAAAACAGAAAAAAGGGTTTCAAACCTTCACAGCTTGATCTACCAATTTGTATAATATTATCATCTATTAGCAGTTCAAATGATGCTTTGGTAGTCATTTTGAATTTTTTATGCAAGTTTGCGATATCTTCGCAAAATAATTGTAAAAATAAAAAAAAACATAAAAATACATATTCACAAAAAACCAACGTAACTGGTATCGTGGGGGCCACACAGCCCCCAGAAGGTACATAGCTCCATCCTGGTAAGTGCTAAAACGCCGAACGTTTGGTACCCCAAGCAATGCACGACATAATGAGATTACATAAAATGGCAGCTGCGCCCAATGCTTTTTAGAAATTTGTATAAATATGGCGCATGGGGGCCGTGCAGCCCCCATAAAACCAGTTAAGGGTTAAATGTGAGAGAATCTTTCGTGACAAAAACTTTGTCACGAAAACTTTAAAGTGATGAGTAAAATGATTTTATCTACGTCATATATAGTGTGAGGTCTGAAACTCCATTTTGCTTATTTACATTTTTGTCTCGCCTTTTTAGTAATCTTTGAAAACAAAATTGTAAAGTTAATGTATTTTGTCAAACTTAAAATGGGAAAGACAATGTCTGGTGAGAGATTAAACTAGGAAAGTGGTTGACAAAAAAGTCTAGTCATAAAACAGGCAATTTCCAGCTGAAATATACAAAAGAAAGGACGAGGAAAGCATTTTATGCAACAATTAGATAATTGGTCCAGATGTCCCGACTTTTCAGAGAGAAAACACCTCCCTTTTCTAATTACAATCCTTATTTGAGAGAGTTTGCTAATTATGGGCTATTACCCCAGGGATTCATAAGGGAATGCTGGAGAAGGTGATAGCCCCAGCATGGAAATGAGGGAGATGCCCATCCCTTCCAACCTGAACTTGGCTCCTAGAAACAAGTGGGAGCAAATGAGTGCAACAGGAAGAGTTGGATCTTGACTTATCCAAACCACAGATTTCAGGTCCAAATCATATAAAGGGTTGAAAGTCACCACTGATTATCACAGGTCATGAGTCATCACCAGCATCTAGAAGTCACTGTAGAGTACCAACAAAGTGAGTCATCAACATCGCTGATGTTCACATTTGAGTCATTAATCTATTGCTGAGTCTGTATGTTGGCTGCCACCATGTACCACTGTCATTTCACCAATCTGACCCTAAAAGATCCTCCATCTCCACTGGGTAATCCATGTTTTCTGGATCAAGCTTCCTGTCTTCAATTTGCCAACTGCACGTTTCACACTCATCCAACATGTAGGGATTCACCATCTCTGTTTCCAAACTTCACCTGTTGAATGATTCTGTTGAAACACTAGTATCATCAACCCTTGCTGGGACTCCCATCCATTTCAAGTGTCACTATACATAATTGTAAGAATTTTTTTTTTAAATAAACACAATTATTTCTGTACATTTGTGTACGTCTCTGTGTCTGCCACCACTACCTCCTTACAGCTCCATTTGCTCAAGTCATCCTGACAAACGTGAGAGTAGTGAGTAACCCTACTTTTGAACCTATCATAGGGGTGTTTAAATAACAAAGGTGTCAGGTAATGGCTCATGTTTGTTATAGAAGTAAACATATAAGAAAATGCATTACTTATAACTGGAAATTAAAGACAAAAAGTAGCAAATGTTTAGAAAGATTTATTGGGTAATCTTTTTAAATATCTTTTCTACACAAAAAGTTAGTAAAACTTGTATTAAAAATTATACATCAAATTATTCCCAAACTGGTCCTTGTAACAAATGTAGTAATTACCAATATTTGCAAATAAGTTGCCCCTAGATTAAAACCTTTTAGGATACTGGTAAAAGAAATTAATTCAGAATAAAAATTTTATTAATTTACAAATTTATATTTTTAATGTTTATATCTGATTTATTATAATATTTATAACTTGTTTCTATTTTTTAATATTTTTGTTCAATCTTAAACTTCTGTGGATGTGTGTGTCACATATACTGTACATGCACACACAGTGTTTGGAATGTTTTCAAATTTAATGTTCAAGCTGAAGTGATTGTAAACTTGAAGATGATCACTAAAACTGATCAGAATTGTTTGATTTTTCATTAAACAGTTTTATTGGTTTATATCAGTTTTTACTTCATTAAATTATATTATAACTTACTCATTAAGACAGATGTAGATGAGATATAAAAGCAAACTTGGCAAACAAAACTGCAATAACACCTGCAGAGCATACACTTGCAGCAAGCTACTATTTAATTTTCTACAATGCATGAGTAAAAGGTAATGTACTGTACATTTCCAAGATAAATGAAGATTTTTTCCATGCTTGTTTAAATGCCAAATTTTTAAATTAATTTCTCCTTTCAATAAAAAAAAATTAAGCAATTAATAATGTTTATTAACTCTTTCTACATTTTCATGTCATGTTGTACTTTCAAATCTTTCACCACATTAAAAGATCATGTGTATTAATTCAAAACATTAAATTATATGCAATGACTCTATATTACTAGTTTGAATCAAAAGATACTACTGTTAGAAATGTGTGGCAATATTGCAAATGCTGAAAAGTTGGATTGGTGTCTACTTTCACTGGATTCCCAAGTGGTATCATGACAGATGTTAATGATTGCCAAAAATTTGATGTTTTTTCTTGATGCACTGCATATGTGCACCTTTATTCATTTTTGACGTGTAAAATAAATTTTACAAAATTATTTTAAGAAAGAAAATTATTATTTACCTTTTCTGTTTTATGTAATTTACTCTGAACTTTCTTTCCTTCTTCAATTCCTAATTTGAGATCATCCATGCAAGATTTATTCTATAAATACATAAAGATGTTTAAATATTTAGAACTACTTAAATACAAATATCATAAATTCAGCTACCTTTTCAGATAATAAAATTAATGAATGACCCTTATGTTTAGAATCATTTAAAACAACACAGTAACTACAGGCAAGTTCATTATCATCTTGACAAAAAAATTCAATTGGTCTTTGATCATGATCTGCACATCCTTCCTGAACTTTTCTTCTATAACTAAAATAGAATTTGAAATAAACTTATAAAATAAAGAATGATAATCCATGGAGTGTAACCTATATATTTGGATTATTATTGAATTAAAAATTTACTAAACTCACAAATAATTTTGCTGCATTCCATAACTGATTAGCATGAATAAATAAAACAAAAATATAATAATAATGAATCACACAACAACAGAAAATTAAGAAAATATTTTATTAATGTTTTTTTATATTAGAATAAAAAAAAAACAAGAGAAAGTTTGTAATACTTGATATAATATGAAAATATACAAGACAGTATAGAAATTACATATCCAACCCAAATAATAAGCATATAAGAAAAGATATCAAAGATATAAATATTTATATAGACAAACCATAACTGATGATTGTTTACATAAATGTATACTATCAATATAATAGATAAATTTACAATTCTTAAAGAAGAATAAAGTTTTTGACAGATGAAAAAATTTCAGTATCAAATTTCCATTCTTTAGAATTTGATTCATAACACAACTGTATTAAATATTATACTTTGATTTTTCCATTTAATTTTTAAAGAATCCTTTATTTGAGATTCAGCAACAACATAAGCTGAAGATGAAGAGTTAATTGCAAATCATTCCAAGACAAACTCACTGATTACAGAAGTTCTTTTAAAGTTGATACATTGCAAGAAGAATTCAGTCATTAATTTTTGTAATGATTAAATCTCACATAATACACATATTGTGTAAGGATAGAAGTATTGTACTCAAAGAATATTTGTTTATAGTGAATTTTTACAATTCCATTCTCTTCCATTCTTTAGGATAATGCCATTCTATTAAATAGGTTATATTATTATATTTTGATTTTTCCCATTTTATTGTACAGAATCATTTGCTTGAGAACTGGCAAAATATAACTGTTTTGAAACATGGAATCATTAAAATCAATCGATTTATGTTCCAAACTGTCTGAATAAATCAAGTGTGCCAAATGTAAAAGTACTCCTGTTATCTATTGGAAGTATGTCTGCATGATGTTTTTAACTTTATATTTAATCATTAGAAACAATATTAGTTTGTATTTGACTTCTTATCTTGTTGTCAGAATTCAAATAATTTAATGCCAATTAAATTAGAAAAATTAAATTTTAACAAACTAAGAATTCTTTAAAATACTTTATATTTACTTAAACATTATTCCTACAGAGATACAAATAAAAATAACACAGAAATTCTGTGATTACTATCTGTACTTATTATTTTAATTAATTTAGATTTGACTATACTCATGAATCTATCAACTATTTAACTCTACCATTTTATAATACATATAGATATACAATTTCATGAGATAATCAAATTGAATATAAATTTTTATGTATAATGGTACCTTACACTTCAAACCACTCTAACCTCAAACATTCTAGAATTCAAACACTAAATTTGAGAAAAATTCAACTGGAGTTCAAACTATGCTTCAACATTTCTATACACACACAGTGAAAAAAAATGCACTCTCTCTGTGAAATCATCTTGTGTTAGGCTCGTGTGTTTTCAGTCTTTTTTGCTTTATTTTTGGTGAGTTTGGTTATTTATATAATCCCTACTTATTAATCAAGAAGTTTGTGGAAATAACAAAGCCTAAGAGGATGGTGTGAGATCTGTGATTTTTACGCAGATGTCAAAAAAAAAAACTTTTGTAAACAACTCCGATGAAAAAAATACTCTTGGTGAGAATTATATCGGAGGTCACCGATTGTTTTACAATTAGGTGGGAAAGTTGACACTTAGTTGGTGTAGGTGTCAACAGAAGTCAATCACGTAACTCCTTTCCCACAAAGAACGTATAAAAGCGCAAGCCCCCGTAAGCTCAGGGCGATCCAAAGGAAGTTATACTTATTAATGTGTGCATCTTGTCTCCATACACTGGACATAGCGATCGAAAGAACATCACCATACGACAGACAGCAACTTTAAACTTCCATCGCCATTCTACAGTTCCTGCGCCGACTACGATTCATACGGCCCATTCAACGAACGCATATTAGCTATATCCGCATAGAGGTATTTGTATTTTAAAGCTTTGTAAACTCTCTCTCTCAGAATAGCCATTAGAGCTGTTAGGAGCGGCCCTTTGAATAGTTTACTTATATTTAACCGCATTTAGCCTATATTTTGTTATCACCTTATGTATTCTAGCTTAGCTATTCAATAAATGTTTTGTTATTTTGATTAACCTGTTGTCTATCATTGTGCTTGCCAACTTACCTACGTACTCCCCACTCGATTTGCCCTCCTAGCCATCCAACAATCAGAGATCTGGTTTTACTAACCTGTTGCAGCATAAGTGGTCAGAAGGAATTAACCCCTGACCCTCTGCTTACCTCAATGGTTTTAGTATTGATCACTGAAGTGAAAAGTAAACTATCAAGAAGCATAAAAGTAATGTAGTGTGGTCAATCGAACTGCCACATTTAAGATGCCAAAGTAGACAGTGCACACCATTCTTAAGAACAAGAAAGCAATAAAATCAGCAAATATGACTAAAATTAGAACAACATTGACCATCAGGAGATTACATGTTATGAAAAAACTCTTTCTAGTGTAGATACATGAGAAGCTATTGGTGGATGATGTCATTTCTGAAGGGATTTTTGTGAGAAAGCCAAGCAAGCTGTATGATGACCTTAAGAAACCTGACTCGCTAAAATACAAGAAATGCAATTTTTATTTTATCATACAATATATACGTAGTTTATTATTTTCATGTTTTAATTTATTATTAGGGTATATAATTGTGTTATTTTTGCCTTAAATTATGTGTATTTGCTATTTATCAGAAGTTTATCAAGATTGGTATTGTTTAGAATCTAGGACAAATTAATTCACTTTCTATTACTACTAATGGAAAAAATTGAATCAGACTTCAAACAATTCAGAGTTCAAATTGCCTCCTAGAATGAACTAAATTTGAAATATGAGGCACCACTGTACATTGATAACAACAAACAGAAATTTATAAATATTATAAAGTCTCTGTATATCCGCACTAAAANCAACACACAGCAGATAGCTAATTACTTCTCTTTATTTAATTAGCTATCTGCTGTGTGTTGGTCTACCGCTAAACCTAAAATTTATATAATTTTAGTGCAGATATACAGAGACTTTATAATATTTATATATAAACAGCAGTCATAAGAAATTTAATTAAAAACAGAAATTTATTTTTTAATAAAATTATAATATAAAATTAAATAATAGACAATAATATTTAATTCTGCATTTTCATCTCAGAATGATGAAAGTGAAGAAACTTACGATTCAACTAGTATTGGTTTGGCTTCGTGTTTTTTCATTACTCGGGACGATTTATGCACCTGGTCAAATAATTATATTTTAACGTAAAGCATAATTGAAATAAAATAAACTATCAAAATTAACTATATAAATTAAAAATGCTTATTTTATGTATTTATTTTCATTAATTTTTACTTAATGACTAATTATACTTGTTATTTATTATACTTACAGTTATATAAGTATAATACTTTAAGTATAAAACTTTTAAATAGCATACTTTCAAAATTAATAAAATAATTAAATAGAAATTATATTATAAATTCAAGAAACAAGAAAACAAGGTAATTTTATGAAACAAAATTACATACTTAAAAAATAATTTAATTTGATCAAAAATAAATGAAGAAAAATTCAAACAATGTATCTTATTAACAAAATTCATCATATGCAAAATTATTTTATTTAAAACTTAACATTCTTTTGACTTCTTACTTAAAAAAATTAAGTACATCTTACATCTTTTATCTTCCAGTCAATACATTTATCAATTAATTCAATTATTCATCAATTAAAATTAATGTGATTTTAAAAATGATAAAATGTACATCAAGGTATGTTGTAAAATTTTAAGAGCATTTTAATAATATTGTAGTATTTACAATTGTACATTTTTAGCCAACAGAAGAGGGGGGGGATTATACCTGAAATACATCATGTCAATAAATATAATATTTAATAAAGTGGATATACTGATAGTCTATTGCCTTATTATAACACTTCGTTTTGTGTAAGAAAAAGTAATTATTCATGAAATTAATTTTTGTTTTATAAATAAAAGCAAAAACATTTGCTTTTCTAATTCCCTTTAATGGTATTAAAAAATTAATCATTTGTCATAATTTTTAAGCATTTGTTTCTTGTCAAATTGCTGTCATTATATCATTGTAGCTTTTCCCAGAATATTTTTTAGCAAATTTATTAAATGTTTTTAACTTGTTTAAAAGTCTAAATTATTTATTTTTTTACAAAACTATGTATATGATAACTTCAGAAATATAAGCAGTTATTTATAAGCTTTCCCTATTTTAGTTCATCGATTAATGTTTTTTAATGCAAATACATGCATTTTAAATGTATAAATTGACCATTTTATTTTCATATTAACTATTTTAATTTTCATTTTCAATTCTTTACTCTACAGTAAATGAAAGACAGAAATTCAAAGAAGCATTCCATTTTAGAGTGCTTAACTATCACGAGACTACTATCTAAATATCAATTTTTTAGAGTTTAAATGAATAATTTCATAAGTTTTAGATGATTTAAGTTACTTAAAAAACAAAAAAAATCACATGGTTATTTTTACAGTATGTCAGCTTATTGAAGAAAATTTGTGTATGTAAGCATGACAATGTAGTGTTTACTTTTGTAGAAGCATCAATGTACCATATAGATCAGCGCTGTCCAACTTATCATAGCCCGCGGGCCATATTTTCTTCACCAAACATTTCGGGGGCCAAGAAAGTTGCTGCTGTATTCAGCCAGGTTAAGTGAAGTTACGCAAACTAAATAGTACCTACTTTAAATTCAAATTAGATTTAAATTTTCACATACTAAAATAATTTTAATATTAATAATAATAATTTAGTAACATAAATTTATTCATAGTAAAATGTACTCGGGGGCTGTAAAAATTAAAAATTACGTATACGGCCCGCGGGCCGCCAGTTGGACAGTCCTGATATAGATTATTCTATACAATAGGAAATAAAAGTACCACTGACTATATTAATTCTAGTTTGCTGTCATAATTATTAAACTAAATATGAAAAATATAATATAGTACATAAAAACATTGCAATTATTACAAAATCCCATTAAATTTTACTACATTATTTGAATCAAAGCAGTACTTAATCCATGACCACATCCAGTTTTTCTTTTACATATCTCACATACATAAGACAGTGATTTTTGATTGATTTTTTTCATGCGTAATTATGCTGAACATAATTGCCATTCTTTAAATTGGAAAATTCTGAAAAATTCTGTGATAAGTCTTCTCTGCACATGCCAAATTTCATCATATACTGTTTAGTTTATGAGATACTGTTTTGTTTACATAACAATGCCCTTGACCAGACTCCATTAAGATGCCCTTCAAACTTTGCAAAAGCATGGGATAATGCAAAACAAATTCAACTGCAATAGATTAAGGGAGGGATAAGGTGTTTCTCAGAAGAATCAGAAAATGATTTTTTTCTAATTTTTAAGCACAAAAACATTTAAACTATTGAAAATCATAGTGACACCAAAAATGACAATAGACCAGAACCTTATGGATGTGATCATGTGTCAATAAACAAACCCGTACACAATCACAAAGCAGCAATTTTCCAACAGCAGTTTTTTGAGGACCAGTGATAAGCATAAAAATTTTTGAACCCAAATTTTTACAGTTAGATGGATAATATGCAGTACAAGAATGACACAAAAGCATAGATACAAGTCAGTTTGGTAAAAAATGCCCACGAAAAAACTAGAAGGTGCAGAAAATGATTTCAAGTAAACATTCATATTATTTATGGTAGAAAATATACAACTTAATTACCTATAAAACTGATGTTAAAGAAGCATAAAAAGATTTGTAAATTATATGTATTATATGGAAAACTAAAGTATTTCAGCAAAATAACAGTGAAGCCAATGAGCTGGATCTAGATGTATATCATGTAAACACAACAGCTAAGCAACAAAATTGTGTAAAATGAAAATAAGAAAATAATAAAAGTATCAAAAATTAAAATATTACAACATATAACATCAAACAATGTTTTTTACTTTCTATGAGCTCAAATTTTTGCAAAAATATCAGAAATTTCAAATATATTATAACAGTTTAAACATATTTCATTATTTTCTAATGTATGTTCTATATATATTATTTCTGTAATTAACACAGAACTATTTTCTTTTACTTATGTAAACTAATAAACAGCAACTTTAATTTTTTTCCAGTAAAAACTATAGTAAAAATAATAATCAATTTAATTATGAATATAAAAAATATGAACAACATTCAATATAATTTACATATTAATATATCTTAAAATTTTTTGTATATACAATACAAAAGTTGATTGATAAATGTGGTCTCCAATTTCATAAAAATTTGTTTGGAGACAAGTAGAATAACGTTACCAATTTTAAACAGTTGTAAAATCTATTTATTTTAATCATATATATTCATTTTTAACATAATTACCATTTAAAGCATCACATTTTATTAAAAATTCAATCCTATATTGAATTTTGTGCATAAAAACTATCTGGGTTTTATATGATTCATTCCCATGTTAATCTTTGGCATCTGATAAAAAGCACTTACCTTTTATTACCACTTTTAGTTTCAAAAACAACCAGAAAACTGATAGTACCAGATCTGGGCTTTTTAAGGAATAACCCGTACAATAGGTTATTCATATAGCCCAATTCTTTCTAGTCTTACCTTGCAAATATGTCCAAGTGCATGCAAGATTTCACAATATACAGTGGATGATCAGTTAACAAACAGTTTGAACTGTGAACAAATCAGATAAACACTTTCGCAAAAGATTTTTATGTTTGGACAATGAACACATATACAGATAACGAACATTTCATAGAACAAACACAAAAAGAAGTGATGTAAAATAGGAATACTGATTGGTCTTCCCTTGTATAGGTGACAATTCGACATCTTTCGGAGCTCTGAAGACGTCAACATCAATGCTCAACCTGATACCAATCAGATAGCGTTCCTCCGAAGTTTGAAACTCTCCCTTGTAATTTCAGCCTTTTGTTCACCTTTCTGACAAATAATTTTTATAGTCTTCACAAGACTGTCGGATGGGTACTCGTTAAATTTTGTGTCGGTTTTTATTTAGAAAAGGCAAGAGTTTAACTGTCCCATCGGATATTCATTAATGTTTTAACACCAAATTTCATCCGGACCTCGCATTTACATAAAATTTTTGTGCACTGGTTGATTTCTGTTCTATGAATTTTTGTAAGTGCTTTTCTGGACTTTTTATTTAAAAAATAAACTGATAATATTATGAGGCCTAAAGAGTGGAGTGCCAAGAACTGTGTTCACTATAGAAATCAAGCAAGAGATAATAGCCAAGGTAGAGAGTGGGCAGAAGATGTCTGATGTTGCTAGGCAGCATGGCTTGAACAGGTCTACAGTAGGCACAATCTTAGCTAAAAAAGATATATCAAGCAGCTAAAGGAGTAATGAAAATCACATCTGAGAAATAAAGAGCATTGAATAGCTCATAATGGAACCTGATACTGATCTGACGACAGAAGAACTCCAAGAACTCTCAAACGAAGAACATCAAAAAACTCAGCGAGATGCGTATTCTTCTGAAAAAGAGGAAGACGAAAGAGGGCCAATGCCGACATCTGTTATTAAAGATCTTTTAAAGTGGGAGGATATCAGAACAATGGTCATCCAAATGGCATCCCAACCAGAATGAGGTTAATAGGCTTGAGGATCTCTACAATAACAATGCTATTGATTACTTCTGAAAAATCCTGAAGAAGAGAGAAAAGCATTTGACATTGGACAGATTCTTTAATCCCTACAAATGGAAAAAACATGACTAATAAAAATGCAAGACTGTCTATATATGTATTTTTATTATTACTTATAAATAAACATAGTAAAAAATATATATTTTTTCATTTTTTGGGGGTCTCCAGAACGAATTAATCAAATTCCCATAAAAACCTATGGTAAATTGATAATCAGTTAACAAACAATTCGGATAGTGAACAAGGTCTTGGAACAGATTATGTTCATTAACCGATCACTCATTCTATTACTGTAATAAATTGTCTACTCATCTTGTTAGGAGTAGTAAAAACGTAGAGGTTGGATGTCACGCCAACTTTTATTTTAATTAAAGCTTCTTCAAAAACTTCAGACACTAAGGCGTTAAACACAATTAATATATTTTATTCTTGCGAGCGCTTTCGACGTAAATATGCACGTCGTCCTCAGGCAAATCAAACGAATAGAGAATTCGAATCATACATTTGAATTTGAACATTAACGATATTAGCCGTTTTTTAATTATAAATAAGAATTAAATTTTAGAATTAAAACATTTAAAAATATTTAAAATTGGCACGCATGCGTTTTAAATTTCNTTACAAATAATAATGTAAAGAAACAGACAATTTTAATCCAGAAATTATTTAATTATTCAATTTTTTAGCAAGTGATTTAGAATTTACATATATTTGCCTTCATAATAGCTTATCTTAAGGTAGGTTTGTTCTTCCATGGCATCTTCTACCATCAACAGCATAATACATTTGTAAATTTTCTAAAAATAAATTTTTCGAGCTGCCTTTGAATTTACATAAGCCACTACTTCCCTTGACAAAAGTATGAGGTAGTCCTATCATTTGATTGTATGGTAGGAGACACATGCTAATTAAAAATAATTATAAGTGTTATTAAACATTCTATAAATACTTTAAAATAGTTTAATTTGTTTATTTACCTTTGCTGGTAACCCTCAATGTTAAATGTATCCGCCATTTTTTTCAACAAATTTCCTATGAGTCAATACGTGACGTTCACTGAGTCACGTGATGTTGTGAACGTACGCCGCAACAATTTTTTCTTGGAGTTAAAACATAAACAGTGTACTTCTGCTTGCCATGTACAAGTAACGTTTGAACTTGTGCCGCAACCCCTCTATTATCTGAATAGATACTTTTTAACTTTTTTTTATAAGTATATAATTAATATACTTAATATATGTCGGCTCCACGAAGAGATCTTTAGGAGTGAGGCTTAAAAAGCATAAAGCGGACATCCTCCACAAGAGGCCTACAACCGCCTTGGCACAGTATGCCATGAACCCTGAGATACAACCTTTATTTAATCAGGCCAGGATAATATACACCATGCACCAGACATACCATTTGTGTTTGATGAAAGCGATTTACATACACAAAGCAGCTCAGGGTAACAATTGTATCAACAGTAAAGATGAAATATCCTTATCAGTAGTGTGGCAAACCCTGGTATATGACACATGATGAGATGAAAGTTATGCTCTCAACGACGCATGCGCAAACGATGACGACGATTGCACGGGTTTCCACCGACATTCCATTTCAGAATTCTTTCAAAAAACATCGGCTCCATCATATATAAATTCTTTTGCCGTTTTTTCACCTGAAGAAGAACCAGTAGTTCGAAAATATTAGTGAAAGACATAAAAGTTGAATTAAGCACCGTTTTTGGTTTATGTTGGAAGTAAGTGATACCAGGAAAAGAGTGGTCTTCTCTTCTAGATGTTGTGTTGATTTTCTTCTCCCTCTCTTCTTTCTGCTTTCTCTTCCTCTTGCCTTTTCCTTCACTTTCTCACTCTTTCTTCTTCTTCATTCAATCGCACTCAAAGTCTCACTAAGTCCCTCACTACGTCTTTCACTAAGTTTTTCACTCCCTCTCTCACTCCCCATCTGATTTTTGTCATTCCCTTTTATTTTATTCTTTGTTTTGATCAATCATGATTTTGTTCCAGTGGAAGTTGAGGTAATTAGTGATAAGCATGACTGATCTTCCTCCTCTCTTGCCTATTAATAATTATATGCATCCACATGACATGGATGGAGTAACATCTGTCGTCTAACACCATTGAAAAAGGGAGAAATGACAATCATCCTCTTCATCTTTTCCTTTGCATGTTGTGAGATTTATAACAATTAATGGATAATTATTTTATTCTAATTTGTTTCTTTGAATTATTTTAGATTTGTATTACTAAAAATTTAGAAAGGGGGGGTCTCTAAAATCAGAAAAATAAGTAAAATTCCTTACAACATTGGTTGATAAACATAAACAATCCGGGTGTTATGTTTACACACACATCTGCAAGATGTGATTGAAAAGGGTGTCTTGTCTGATAGCTAACAATTGTTCATTACACAACCAAACAAAACAAAAAAAGGGATATGAAATTTAAAATACAATAAAATTTCCAACTTATTACTTAAAGAGAATACATTATTAGCTAAAATATTAAAATAAATTGATTAAAATTACAATGTTAATAATAAATATATATATATATATATATAATAATAACCAAAATTTGGGGGGAGAAATGGTGGGCCTCACAGATGTAAAAGTAATTTGTTACATTATACAAAATTTTTCTAAAAGATTTTTATATAAGAAAAATTAATGATAAAAGTTATAATTTTATCACTTACCATTATTAGAACTAGATGACTGTAAATTTAATTTAGAAGTATCTTTTTCCTTTTTTGGCCTCTCCCTGAAATTCATTTTAATAAGTTTATTATTAGAAGCAGCAGATATAAAAAAATTCTATTTAATTCTATTTAATCATATTAAAAATATAATAATATGATAACCAGTAAATTAATACCCTATATACCGCAAATTCATTAAAATAATATTGCATTTAATATTGATATTGAATACATCACTGTTTCTCAACCTTTCTGAGGCCATGGAACACCATTCATACACATTTCATTATGTGGAGCTTTAGCATCAATATATTCTAAAATTTATTGATAAGCATTTTTATGTTTTCTATTCTTAGAAAACAATGAAGCAATAAACTAATAAATTTAATGCATGGAATAAAACAGAAGCAAGGAATTGTCTGAAAATAATGTATTGATAATATATTGTAATACATCGGAATAAATTTGAAATAATAACTTCAAATCTATTTTATTTCCTGAAGCATTCAAGGCACATTTAAGAAATTCCTGTTTGTTCTGCAAAACACCAGTTAAGAACCACTGGTATAAATATTGAATTTAATATGACATCCATTTTTCATAAAAAATATTATAATAAATTTAATTTTCTTTTTAATGTATAATATACCATTATTTTCATGAATAATCCACACACTTGAGAAATCCATGCACCCATTTTTAAGATATTTGATAAGAAAAAAACTTGACCAATTTAATTTATTAGATGTTTAACAAATTTTACAAATTTATGATTGTAACACAACAACCACCTTCACTTTTAGTGTTTTGTAGCAATCAATATGATAGTGTTCAGTTACAAGTCCATATGGTATTAAAAGATAAAAATACTAAGGAAAAAGAAATAATTTGCATATCTGATAAAGATATATTACTACAAATTGCAGTTAATTTATTTCATAACGAATTAACTTACTAATTAAATGAAGGTAAGACTTTATATTGTTTAACTTGAATCAAAAGTAAAAAACTGCTAATAGACCAACAGTTTAAACTAAGAAGCAGTATAAAAATTATTTACTATCAGTCTCAGTTATATACTTAACTTACTTTATCATCATTTTCACAAAATTAGTCACAACAAAATGTTTTTCATCATTATTCCTAACTGATTATTCGTTGATCACATTTATCACTAGCAGATAAGCCCAGCTTCACCTGGGCAAAAAATAACAATAAATATCCAAATTATAAATTAGAAGTTCAGACTATTTACAAAAAAAAAAATTATTAAATTTTTTGAGTCTATCAATTAATCCTTTTAACTAAGGATTAAGGACTAAAGAATTAATTGATACTCAAAAAATTTAATAATTTTTTTGTAAATAGTCTGAACTTCTAATTTATAATTTGGAAGAAAATATCCGAGTTCATCATTAAAGTGTAACAATAAATATTACAATTATTAGATTATTTTGTATTTCTAATCCTTCTATTATATTATATTATTTGATTTATGTAACTATTGATACAAAGATTATCTTATATATGGATTTATTGCATCAAGTGACCAATCTAACATTTTAAATATTCTTTAAATTGTGTACAGTTGAGGAATAAAAAATTGTGATAGATTGTCACTTGGTGGGATAAACCCTTACGTAAGATAACCTTTGTATTTATATAGATCAAATACTGTATTATATTATATCATATTATAGTATACAACAAACATTAAACTGAAAACCATATAAAGAGTTTGGTTGAAGTAATTCAACCAAAAGAAGTCATTAACTTCCTCTTGGAAGAGAGAACAGTCAACAACTACTAATTAATATGGTAATATTAGTATTTGAAAAATGATCCATGTTAGACAGGTTGTGATGGCTCTGAATGTGATCAAAGTTGCTAACCTTAACATCTAAAAGACTTCTTATGACTTTTTAAATAAAACAATCGTGTAAAAATGCAGCAAGAATAATTGCTTTTATGTGATAATAAAGTGTTTAGATTTTTGCAACAAATTGTATAAACTACATGGGAAGTACATCCTCAAAAATATCACATTTATAGAAAAATGCATGTTCTTCATGTTAGGTGTTACTAACATGAAGAAAACTGGAAAACCATGTGACCAGCCTATTAGCAATGCCCAAACCCACAGCCAACTATCAGATTTCATTATTTTATCCACTTGGCTACTGGACGGCACTATCAGAATTAAGAAAGTACCATTCAGATATGGAAAAACCCGAGTTGTTAGATGTGAAAAATTAAATACTTATAAACTTTTCACAGGATATCACTTTCAATTCCATGAAGGCAAGGACTATATGCTACCTGTCATAATAATGATATAGCACATCTATTTCACATTGTATCATTGTCACAGTAATTAAGTGATAATAATATATATTTTTTAAAATTATATCCATTTTAAGAATTATATTTAGTTTGTTACTTTCTTAAATTTTTTGCCAATAGATGGCACTTTGTGTAAACCCTGCAAATGGAATGTAGACAGAAATTAATTGATATACAAAAATCCAACCAATATTTTGAGGTAATATTTATGTCATTATCTAAGTTAGAAGTACGTTAATATAATTGCAGAGTTTCATAGCAATTTGTCAAATGGCCTAGGTGTGTGTAGAGAACAAACAAACATCCTCATTTATATTTATGGACTAGCAAAGTAAACTACAGTAGACCCCCCTATAACACGGGTTCCTATAATTATGATTCCTATAAGATGGCGAAAAAATTGCGACAATATCCGTACAAACCTGGTAAAAAAACTCCTATAATTCGGTAAAACGTCGTCGGGCAGCCGAACTACTTTCTGCCGTCCAGCGCCACGTTACGGAGAATTTAGGCGGGTAAATCGAGTTTACTATCGTCTGTACAGTATTATACAGTCGACCCCCCTATAATTACGGTCCCTTATAATTACGATTCCTATAAAACTACGAAAAAATATACATATTTTGGAAATGTTGAGTCAGATTAGTGTAGAATCGATTAATTTTATGGAAGAAAACCTTTCAATCAGCCGTAGTCCGTAAACTTGACACGTGTCGGGCTGTGATTGGAACGACTTGTAAGAAATCGGATTCCTAATAAATTGGAATGTATCTATATCTTATAGGGGGGGGGACCGTANTAAATTGAGTTTGCTATCGTCTGTTTAGTATTATATATAAATTATATATAAATTAGGTACTGTACATATAATTATATATTAATTATATATAAATTAGGTACTGTATATATAATTATATATTAACTTAATTTATTGTAACTTTATTATAATTATATATATACTTTCCGCCGTCCAGCGCCACGCTATGGAGAGTTTAGGCGAGTAAGTTGTTTACTATCATCTGTACAGTATGTAAATTAGGTCCCGTAAGTCTAATACAGTATAATACTTTTATACATTTCTTGTGAAAGAAACATTTCTCATTCAACGGCCATTACAATTATTTATATTAATGATGTCTCCAAAGTTCAACGAAGTTTTCGCAGAAAAATAACTTATCAGAAATTGCGGCTGCGGTCTGGTGCGTTGCTCTGCGACGAAAACAAACTTCAGCAATGGCGACGTCCAACGGTGCACACTCAGTAAGTAATCCTACAATTTTTTGTTGATAGTGTAGTTTATATGGATTATTCCCAAAAAAAAAAAATATACGTATTTTGGAAATGTTGAGTCAAATTAGTCTAGAATCAATTAATTTAATGGAAGAAAACCTTTCAAACAGCTGTAGTCCGTAAACTTCACATGTATCGGGCTGTGATTGGCAAGGACTCGTAAGAAATCGATTCATAAAGAACGGATTGTATCTACCGTGTTATAGGGGGGTCGACTGTATATATTAACTGATAACAGGAAGTTACCTGCACTTTGCAGGTTACATCACCAAATTTGTTTCAAATAAACTGTGCACTCTGACTTTTTGTCACAATGTTTTGGAAAAAAGTTTGTCACAATTTTTTGGAAAAAAGTGTGAGACAAGCAGCGGGCCACGGGTTAATCTCACAATGACCATTTACTCTGCACGGGCTGGCAAAACCAGATCTCTGCGTCATCGGATGGAGGGCAAATCGAGTGGGGAGTGCGCCGGTAAGTTGGCAGGTGCCGATTAGACAGGAGACAGGTCAACAGAATAACAAGCATTTATTAATTAACACAACTAAGTTACAAAAATACTAAAGCTAAATGCTATTATATTAAAGTATTTACAGAAATTGGCGATTACGTTCTTAGCTAGGTCGCTGCCCTAGTTTCTAATTCAGAGAGAGAGCACTTTTATAATATCTACCCCTAAATACCTCTAGGTGAAAGGGAGAGTTGGCAAACGTCGTCTGTATGGAAGGGTGTGGTGTCTTCTATGTCTTCTCCGACAGGATCACAGTCCTTGGCATGGAGATCGACAAACACAAGTACTAAGAATACCTTCCGTGTGTGGATGCGCCGAGCTTCCGGTGATCTCCCCTTTTATATCTTTTTGTGTGAGAGCTGACACGTCATCGACTCTTGTTGACGATGACAGTGCATTCTTCACACTTAAATGTAAACTTCCTCAGCTAGTTTTTACAAACTCGGTGAAATTCGATATAGTTTAAATTCCTCGGGTAATTTCCGAAGTTAATTAACCGAAAATTTAGATGTTTAAGCGGCCCATACAAATCCGAAAAAATCCGCACCTCACAAAAGTTTGTCACAATTTTTTGGAAAAAAGACAAGATGAATTTGTTTGTCTATGTTAAATAAATGAATTTTGGTGGAATAATGCCAGATTTCTCTGAATTTGTTAATAGTAATTTTGTGAAAATTTATTAAACTAGATATAAACACATTAAATAAATCATATACAAATATGTAATATAAATCTAATGTAATAGAAAAAAATGTCACATTTAAATGTAATCATAGTGCTAAAATAAAACTGAAAACTTTACAATAGAAGCAGCTGTAAATATTTACAGTTGTTTGAAAAAATATTTCAATAGATATTAAAAATATAATAATATAAACTTTACAACTTTAAGATACTGGATAACAAATATATATAACTAACAAAATCCAGCACAAAATGTAAAAACTTAATTTAAAACAAATGTTTTCAGTAGTATTAAACAACCATCATTAGGTTAAAGAGAACAGTTGAAAGTTGAAAGCAAATCGAATTGAACATTTTAAGTTACGAATGTCAGCCTATGACTGGATTGTGGCAGTGGAGACATCACAAAAATTTACAGCCTTTATTTTTGTTGGATTTCAAAAGCTCTCTAAGCTTGTGACAATGTATTATATTTGTAATTAATAGCCAAATCATTCCTGCAAGCCTTATTTGTCCGACATCAAGCACTTAGAAAAATTAGAAATTTATAACTATCTCTTGTTCTCAATGATATTAAGAACTAGTTATGGAGTTAGCATGATTTTATGTTGTACTGGTATGTGTAAATGCCGAGAAATATTCAATACAGTTATGGTCATAATAGTAATCCAAAATAAGAAAAAAATTAATTTTTTATATTCANAAGAGATTATCTAGAGGTAAGATCACTTTCTTTGGATGAGCAAGATCCTTCGAAAGTAAGATCCATTAAAGAAATCACATTCTACAGAGGAATCAAAGATCCTTCGAAAATTTTTCATGGAAATCATAAAAAAAGTAATCATTAATTATTCCTCATCTTTAGAGGAGATCTTTCAAAGATATTCCCTTCTTCGGGAAAATCAGTTATTCAGACGAATGAAAGACCTTTAGAGATTCTTCAATAAGAATCATCCTCTGAAGGAGCATCTTTTTCAAGTAAGGATCATTAAAGTGGCTCAAATATAATTTTTTTTTTAAACTAGATAACATATTATTTAACAATTTTTCAACAATATTAGTTTTAATATCATTATACAAGAATATATCATGCCATTTAGAGATCGAAATAAATATAAAATGGATAAATAAACGAATTGTCTTTAAGTAATTTTGAATTTAAGATAATGTAGCCATATTGAAGAATTTTTTAATTTGTTACTCTTTCTACCTATGGCACCAGAAGAGCCATTTTGAGCCTGTCAAATTCAGGATAGGCATTGGCCCATCCTAAATTTGATAGGCCCAAAATCAGCCCCAAAGGCAGACGGGTGAGGATGGATAGATTAAAACAGGGTTTTCCAATAGAGTCAATATTGATCCTCTTAGAGTTAATAAAAGTTTGAAGGAATCAAATGTAAAAAGCGAGTAAATGTAGGAAGAGACCCTTTAAAAATTATGTAGATAGCTGTTGCATATATATTCATATATAATATTGAAGGTGGTCGAAGAAAAAAAATTGTTCTTAAAATGGATCGATGCATAAATAAGGTTGGGAATCCCTGAATTAAGGCAAAGCAACATTTGGGCAATCTGTCAAAGAGATCTTCCAATAGAAATATGGAATACTGGCCCCTATTTAGGTGTTAGACTCATAAAAAGTTCCCTAGGAGGTGTTACAACCATAAGTTTTGTATTTAAGTAAGAAGGTAATTATATTCTTTCTCCTACCGTTATAAAAAAGTACTAATTTCTAAGAATGAGCACAAATTGAAATTATAGAAGAAATTAGTCAAGATTCTGTGTATTCTTAAGCATCAAATTCTCAATAAAATGTATATATTTAGATTTAAAAGATTTAGAGATATTCTACATTATATTATCGCTTTTTATGAGATTTTTGAGTGGGTTCTTCTAGCCGGAACCTATCCAATGTATACAAAATATAAGGAATTTAGAAAATAATTGCCAAATTTACAAATTTACTAAAGTTTAATGACCTGGGTATATCTTTTAACTTTTTAAAATTCTTTTCATTGCTAAGATTATTACATTTTAATGTATTTGGCCTATTTATCCTTTATTTTTATTTTGTAAGTTATTAAGAGAAATTATAAGAGAAATTGAAGGTATGTTAACTATAAGTTTTATTATCAGAATGTCCTGTTTTTTGCTGAATATTCTATTAGAAATTCATTATTAATTGCTTAAATTGTTGTAAATGTATTTACAGAAATACTTTTATAATTTTATCATGTTTTTAATTACAGCTGTAGTATTTTTATCTTTCCTTCCTTCTTCTTCTTCTCTCTCTTCCCTCTGTTCCTTCACTATGTTTTTTCTCCCTCATATGTAATTATACACTCCCCTTACGTATAACTTGCACTATTTTAAATTAATTAAATTAAATTTTAAAAATTATTATTAGCTTACCTAAAATTTTGATCTGGAACAGAAAGTCTACCTAGAATGTACAGATCTGAAAAATAAGTTTTATATAAACAATATAATCAAGAAGATTAAAACTATTTTAAATTAATTAAATCAAATTTTAAAAATTATTATTAGCTTACCTAAAATTTTGATCTGGAACAGAAAGTCTACCTAGAATGTACAGATCCGAAAGTAGAGAATCAACACTTTTTTGTCCATCTGGAAGCTCTGTCTTTTCCTAAAATATAAAATCCTCAAATGAGTGTATAAAAATATATGCACCCAACAACAACACATGCTAAACATGTTTAACATAATTTATATAAAGGGTTTTCCTAGGGAGTTTAACTTTAGGAATGATACAACTTTAAAAATCAATTGCAGCAATATTTGAATGACTGTCAATTTTTATATAGATACAGTAATACCTCAACTTACGCTACCCCGACTTATGCGAACCCGGAGTTAGGCAATTTTCAAATCTCGTCGATTCGTCTTTTGTTTGAGCGCCAAGCAACTTTTGATTACTCACTCCCCCCACACTATTGTTCAGCTTACATGTTAGGATGTATCACGCGGAATCGACACATAGCTACAATTTATTTTGTGTGATTTATTTCTGTGTTTGTTATATCTACGGAGACTTGAGAGACTACTATGTCATCCAAACGAAGTAGAACTAATTCTTCTGCATCAAACAAGAAAAGAAAAACTATCTTTGGAATGTAAAGTTAACATTGGATACATTCGTAAAGTCGAATGAGTTAAACAAGAATGACGTCATCGTTATTCGTTACTAACGTGTTTAACTTGTTTGACTTTACGAATGTACCCATTATTAAAGACTTTGATACAAAAATGAAAATTTGTGAATTGGCAAAAAAGTTTGATCTACCGGAATCGATGGTCAGAACAATTATAAAAGGCAAAGAAAAAATTCTCAAAGCTGTGAAAAATGCTCAATCTTTAAATTCAAGCATCATTCGTAAACGTCATGGTATTATCGCTGAGATGGAAACAATGTTAAAATTATGGCGTGATAATCAAGTAAATGTGAAAAATTGTAAAATAATATAGGCCTAATTTGTTATACATATGTATTATCTAAGATTTTATTAAACATTTTTTTCTAAATTATTGTTTCTTTAGTCTCCGGCTCCAATTAAAAATTATTTGTATGTATTTATATGCGAAATTATACCCCGACTTACGCGAATTCGACTTATGTGGTTACCGCTCGGTCCCACCTATCGCGTAAGTTTGGGGTATTACTGTAGATTCAACAAAAGTTTGGCAAATCATCATTGAACACTAAATTATTCAACAATACATCAAAATCAACCATGTACTTCATAAAAATTTTCACCTTTATAAATCCAGCAATGAATTTAATAAAACTTAAAATGTTTTTGATCAGTTTTGCTGATCTTCCTCAGTTACAGAATATAATGAAACAGAAAAATTAAAGAACATAAATACAAATTTATATTTTTAATTAAGAAAACATTCTTAAATTCAAATTATTGTTCTTTAAATTTATTTTTATGACCTTTAAAATTTGTATTTATGTTCTTTAATTTTTCCATTCCATTATATACTGTAACTGAGGAAGATCAGTGAAACTGATCAAAAACATTTTTCATTTTTATTAAATTCATTGCTGGATTTATAAAGGTGTAAGTTTTAATGAACTATTTCCTCCGGTTATTTTTGAATTTCATAGTTATCAATCATCTACTTATTAAAGAAGAAGCTTGAAAGGTTTATTATTATTTTGTGAAATGGAAATATCAATTATCCACCAAGATTGTACAATTTAATTAATTAATGCCTTTAGATTATTTTTCTGGGACTATGTTAAATCTCATTTATGCTGATAAATCAAACAGTTACACATCTCAAGGACAACATTACCCAAGTTATTCATGAAATAGAGCCAAAATTATATAAGATATTGAAAATGGGGTCTACATGCCAGAAAAAGAAGCCATGGCAACCATTTGAACACTAGTGATTTCTATGCATAATAAACTGAATATACTTTCATACAAAATAAAAGATATTTCAAATCATCTCATACATACTTTGTTTTATTTCACTTTAAAGATCTGCTATGCTTTTTGGAAAAACCCTTTACATACATATGTACCTATACACACATTAACACACACTACACTGCTGTTAATTTCAAGTCGAAAACTCTAGGGCCAATTTTTGATTTGAAGCATTTGTTTTGAATTATAAGTGATTAAAAAAAATTGATGTCACTTCTTGTTTAGCAAAATGTCATTTGATGTATGAAAATATTTGTTGATAATTGCATGTTAGTTTGATATTCATTACTTATTATCTGAAATTTTATAAACTTGTTACTTGAATTTTGAGGTTTTTTTTATATGGCTGCATCAGACTGGTGTTAAGTTCCACAATTAGCCAAAATTTGCATATTCAAAGATGTTCCAAGAACATTTTCAAATATGGAATGTTTTAAACATTTAAATGTACTGCTAATTTTTTAATGCTAATTTCTATATTCAAACATCTTTGAATAATATGGAATTTTTGACTTACTAAGTTGAAGTCAAAAGCATTTGCATTATTTGTATTTGTTGTGATAAATGCAGGGTGTGACAGTGGAGTGAAGTGAAAAAGCAACTGCTTGGTTTGAACACACAGTTTAAGCTGTATCTACTACACATACCAAAAAACTAAGGGGGATGAGGTATGAATTACAAGAATGTAGTTATATAAACAAAAGTCTAGACATCATCTGGAATGTCTTAGGAGAGTGTCATGATACTCTCACCAACAGTATTTGTTCATCAACCGCAATTAGTAATTTTTTTTACCATATATCAAACTAACATGCAATTATCAACAAATATTTTCATACATCAGATGATGTTTTGCTAAACAGGAAGTGACGCCACATTTTTTAATCATAATTCAAAATGAATGCTTCAAATCAAAAAATGGCCCTAGAATTTTAGACTCAAAATTAATCTTTCTACAACCCCTCAAACTTTTTACATGCATTTTTGTTACACTCTATATATACTTTATTTTTCATATTTTTTATAGATATAATTTGATGTTAATATTTTAGAATTTATAAAAATATAAAATATAGTCACATCTTCAATAATAAAAACAATAGTCAAAAACTCTAAAACATCGCTACCTGTTTACAAAAATTTGCACAACCACCATCATCATAAAGAAATTTTGAATGTTAAGTCTGTTAATCAGTGCCCTGTGCAGTAGTAAATCTATTATGAGAGCTAACAGGACTAACAGGATCCAAGACATATTGTAAAGTATGTAGCTGCTATAAGTGATAGAACATAGGAATGTAAAGCAATATGAAGGTAGATATTTCTTGTCAAAATTAAAAATTAATTAATGTGATCATTGGCTAGCATATAACTTTCTTATATCTACTTCTAATGTATTACTTTAATTAACTTTTAATAATGTTTGTAACAATTAAGTTAATAAAATATCACTTTATGTATAAAACACTTTGTTTTTTAAATTTAGTGTTTAAAAATTTAAAAAAAAAGGCCCCAAAAAGCCTCAAATCTAAGGCCTCCAGAAAGTTGAATCCTGTGTTAAGAATAGGTCATCTATTGCGATGATTGCATTCAACTCCAATTTTATTTCCATTAATCAACATACACAGTGTTTATAATTCTATATATTGTCATAAAATATGTTCTTAAATTAAGAAATTATTTTAATTTTAAAATTTTCCATGGATTTATCAGTTTAGTGGTGTATGGANCATCTATTGCGATGATTGCATTCAACTCCAATTTTATTTCCATTAATCAACATACACAGTGTTTATAATTCTATATATTGTCATAAAATATGTTCTTAAATTAAGAAATTATTTTAAGAACATATTTTATGACAATATATAGAAACATACACAGTGTTTATAATTCTATATATTGTCATAAAATATGTTCTTAAATTAAGAAATTATTTTAATTTTAAAATTTTCCATGGATTTATCAGTTTAGTGGTGTATGGAAAATTTTATCATAGGCCTATCTAATTATTTGTATGATTTAATTAAAATATTTCAAGCTATGTACTTATAATTAATAATTCATTCATAAA
Organism: Centruroides sculpturatus; assembly: GCF_000671375.1. NCBI lineage: Eukaryota > Metazoa > Arthropoda > Arachnida > Scorpiones > Buthidae > Centruroides > Centruroides sculpturatus. Next base: position 669,366 of record NW_019384346.1, read on the forward strand.
ATGTTGTTTTAGTTTGTGCACTAGTGTGCAACAATTTTTGAGGGAATGTGAGTCCTAATATTATTTTGCATCCCTGGTTTTGAGTTGATCTTTCTTTGCCATTTAGAACACTGGAAAATAGACTCCCAGTTAACATTTTCTTGCAGAAAATCTGACTTTCAAAAACTGATTATTGACATTAAGCAGGAATGTCTACATATTTACATTTAGATAAAAAATTTACTTAATTTTTCTTAACACTCAATAATAAATTTCTGCTTCATGGAAGAATGCAAAAAGAAAGGTGAGTGTTCTATTCCTCTAAAATAGCAATGTTCTGAAATGTTTATAATTTAGGAATGACAACATGATCACTAAATAAATACTTAATACAATAAAATATTAATAATGATAAATAAAACATAATGTTAGCAAAGTTAAAGCAATGAATTTAATAAAACTTAAAATGTTTTTGATCAGTTTTGCTGATCTTCCTCAGTTACAGAATATAATGAAACAGAAAAATTAAAGAACATAAATACAAATTTATATTTTTAATTAATAAAACATTCTTAAATTCAAATTATTGTTCTTTAAATTTATTTTTATGACCTTTAAAATTTGTATTTATGTTCTTTAATTTTTCCATTCCATTATATACTGTAACTGAGGAAGATCAGTGAAACTGATCAAAAACATTTTTCATTTTTANGTCAATTCCGCGCAACACATCCGAACATGTAAGCTGAACAATAGTGTGGGGGGAGTGAGTAATCAAGAGCTGCGTGCTGCTAAAACAAAAGACGAATTGACGAGATTTGAAAATCGCGTAACTCCGGGTTCGCGTAAGTCGGGGTAGCGTAAGTCGAGATATTACTGTATTTATAACAGAAATATTTTAATCAATTTTTTATAAATAATTTTAATATAAATACTTTTGGTGTAGCACCAAAATTTAAAAAATTGGTCACTACACCAAAGTAAATTCATCAGAAGCATGAAATTATATTTTCTGATAAAGTAGTTTTGTTAAAACTTTAAAAATGAATTATTTTAGTATGTAAAAAAATTTGTGTAATTTTTGTACTTTAAATTTAAATAGATTTGGATTTGCATTTGAACTTATACTGAAACTAAGGTGAAGGCATTTTGAATAATAAAAGCAAAAGTATCATTAATAAATCTATAAATACATAGTAGTAATAATTTTACAGTAAAACATAAATTAAGATATTAAATAATATTACATTTCAATTTGTCTATAAAAAGAAACTACTTGTATTAAAACAATAACTCAAAACTGGATAAACTTGATAAAAGCAGCTACCAAAACCAAAAACCAGTAGAGAAAATAACAGCTAACATTTTCATCATCAGTCTAAATGACCCCTCAGCTGTTAAACAATGGAGGATTGCAGTACAAGTGTCAAGAGGGGAGTGGATAGAAAGTTTACAGTTTATAGAACATCTTCAAAGCAGAGGGAAAGAATCTACGTTGTGAAATTCCCCACTGCTTGGAAGACATTCTATGAACTGTAAACTTTCTGTCCGCTCCCCCTATCTCCCTCTTTCTTACATTGCTTTCCCTCTTGATATTTGTACCTGCAATTTCCCATTGTTTTAACAGCTGTGGGGTCATGTAGCCTGATAATGCCCATTTAACATGGATAAAAACATTAGTTCTGTTACTTTCTATGTTGGTTTTGGTTTCTGTTGCTGCTTTTACTTTAGTATTAATAATATATTACAATAAAAATTTTAATTGTAAAATTTACAAAAGTATTTTGATTTATTCTTCTTTACATACATATAAAGCAGAATATCTCATTCAGACAAATGTAAATACAAATATGTAGTTATTTCTGTATTTAAATTTGTTCCAATAAGTTTTATTCTTTTTTTATATGCTTACACCCAAAAAAGCTCAAATAACTTTGAAAATTTTAAAGTTATGTACTTTATTTTAGCATTAATACAAATAGCTTTTTTATATATAGAAACTTTTCACAATCCACCATGTCTTTAATTCACTATAAATATCATACCTCACATATAGAACAAACTATAGACTTATCAAGTCTAGCAGCTGTCTCAATACAACTCTTGCATAAAGTATGACCACACTTGATGATTAATGGATACTGAACAGAAGATACTTGTTTTGAGGTTCCTAAAATATTATAAATTTATTAATTAAAAACATTTATACTATTTAATTTATCATAATTAGATACCTAATGACAATGATACTAATATAAAACAGAAATGAAACTATAGAATTTTATTCATCAGAATTATAAAAAACATCTCATATTTTGAATGTTTAGTTGGACTTTTTCTAGACAAGGACAGTTTAACTAAAGTTAACTTCATAATTATAAAGTTGCTCCCAAAAATTATGTATTTGGACAATCCTGAGGTGTAGTGATACTATATTGTTGTTATCTATATATAAGTACTGCAGATAATAGTCAAAATAGTCAATAGCATTTAATCAAATTAAATCAATAAAATGTATACATTTTACAACAAAACAATAAATTACATTCTCAAAAAACTGAAATTATTCAAAATAAACAGAACAAACCTTAAGTATGTATTTCGGCACACTTTAATAGAAAATCTGAAAATAGATGAAAATGCTTGTTCATCTCCTGTGAGAAGTTACTTGCATCCAGTTCATCTTTTCTTTACATATTCATCAGGATTGTTTATAAAGTTGTGTATCATCTGCAGTGAATGACCTAACTTGTACACAACTAAGAGAAGGCTCTTCTATTCCTTAAGTCATTTGGCCAAATTCACATTCATTTAACAAGACATCTTGTCAAAATTATGATGATCCTTTGTAGTATGCAAGATAATCATTAATTTAACAAATCATTGATAACTAATTTGGCTGAAGTGGCATTAAAAATATAAACTGGGCAATAGATTCATTTTTTAACCTTTTCAAAATATGATTCAGGTAAAATAGTTTTTTTAACAATTAAATTGTATTCACACTCTCTTACTTTATTATAAAAATCAGTTTATGTCACTCATACCATATCCCATATTCATAATTATTGGGGTGACATAATTATGAAACTGATTGTATATTATCTCATAGAATATCATTAGCTTCACTGATTATGGACAAATAAATTCATATAGATACATTTAATTAATGATTCACAAATAATCATAGAATGTATCTGAATGAAGAAATATTCAATTATAATATTTGATTTATTTTTCAAATTCATACATTTATAATATAGAAAACATTTTGCTAAAGAACTCACAACCGAAAGAAATATAATCAGCTTATGTTTCACTATAATAAATAATTCTTGCTTTATTTTCTTAATACATATCATGCTTACAGAAAGTATAATGTTATAAAATATACATATTAAAATAAAATATAATCCACATTTGAATACATATAGAAACAATCACATCTACAATTCACATTTAGCCAAAAAGTTGTAATCACAATCAACATATGCATAAGACCAACTTGATAGAATATAATAATAATGTTCCATTTATAGGTTGAGTGTTACATTATTATTATAAACAATACAAGATAAAAAATAATTATTAATTCATACAATATGATAAATAACAACAATGACAACAAAGTTTAATAAATATCACATAAATCAATATCAAACTTACTTTAAACTAAACTTATTTAGAGAGATAGAGACAAAGTATTTTAATAAAGAGAAGCAAGTAGGGTTTCTGAAACGGGATTCCGGGATCCCGGTTGTTTTTTTAACCCGGGAAATCCCGCAAATTTCTTAAAAATTCACTTTTTTTCTTATTTTGTGTTAAGGTTGAGGAGTTTTGCAAATAGAAAGCATAATTAACTCATTCACTGCCAGAATACATTTGTATTTATTAATTTTAAACCTACCTATTAGTTTTTTTAAATTTTTGCTCGTTATAGCATGTCACAAATGGTCAATAATCAATATATAGCTTATTTGTGGCATGACTATAAAAATTCTTTACTTGTCGGAACCTGTAATATCTGGAATAATTGTGCTTACGCTGTCTTGAGTTTTAACCATGCCCAGTAGCTTCAATAAATGCCTGACGCCAGATTGTGCAAATTGGGCAAGGATACAAACGAGTACAAAGTCTGCAAGTATGAAGTTTTTCTTCATAAACCTGATTATTAAAGCCAAATGAATTGCCGAATTATCGAGCTCTAAGCTTGATGCCACTATTAAAGCAGCCAAGGTAGACAAATCAAGAATACTAGAGAGCGAAAGAAGTACTACAATCTCGAAAACGAACTCGAAAGCTTCCAGGCTACAGGTGAAAAAACACATAATATCTGTCTTCTCTTAAATGCATTAAACACTATTCCAATCACATCAATTGAATCGGAAAGGGCATTCTCGGTGGCAAGACTTTTCATTACTAAAATAAGAATTAGAGTGAGTTATCGGAGTATTGACCATCTTTGCTTTTTAAAATCTTATAAAAGTTTGCAATATTTTGTATTATATTTTATTTAAAAAACGAAAATTATCTTCTAAATTAGAAGTTCATTTTTTTAATTTTTAACTCAATTCAAACATTTTTTTTGTTGTTGTTGTATGCAGTTTCCAGCAAACTTTAATTAATTTTTTTCTATTTGTGAAAATTTCTACGTTATTTAAAGGTAATTTTTATTATAGGCCTATAGAGCTAACACAGCATTATTAATATGATTTTGGAGGTTACAAAACTTTAAAATTACTTTAAAAAATGGAAAATAATTATATCATTTGATTTCAAGATATTTTGTATACCTTAAAAATAATTAATTCTATCCCGGGATTTCCCGGGATCCCGGGAAACAGTTCACTTTTACCCCGGGATCCCGGGACAAGCAAAATACCGGGAAATGAGAAACCCTAGAAGCAAGCAACTGCAAAAAATGAGAATAATGGAAAACAATTGACTTGCTGGTCAATCAACATATTCCATATTCTTATGTAAATATTGGTCAGTCTTCAGTAGTTTTTCTTTCAGAAAGAGAAAGAAAAAAAGACTTTCCTCTGATAATTATAACAACATTTGTATTACTGTTGTAAAAATTTATTAAATTTAATTTAAGTCCTATTAATGAAGCTGAAAACATTCTTTCCTCATTAAATACTGCTGGAAAATGGAATTATTTTGTATGAATGTTCTTATGTACAGTGTGTCCTGAAATGGACACACCAACTTTCAAAAGAAATATCTGAAAAACAGCTAGAAACAAAAATTTTGTTATCATTGCATATTGGTGTGGCAAAGAATAAAATTAATGTAGAAGTTGTTCTGGTGTTATTCATGGATTTGTCAATATACAGAATTGGCATAGATGCAGAATAGAACATTTGCGCAAGAGTGTCACAAATGCTTCATTCACAAAGAGTAATTGTTTGGGCCACTGTTTCCAGCAGAAGGATCAGCAGATGGGCCAATTTTCATATAGGAAACAGTCACCTTACTTTATCTTGCATGAATCACAATGTCTGTAATGAAACATCCAAGGCATTATGTATGGCCACATACTAATGCAAATATTTCAATATAGCATGATGAAATGACTTTGTTTATTGACAAATTATGAACACCAGAACAGCTCTATTAATTTTATTCTTTTTCACACCAATATGCAGTAAGAATAAAATTTTTGGCTCTAACTTTTTTATACATTTCTTTTGAAAGTTGGGGTGGGATGTCTATTTCAGGATACCGTGTATTTGTGTAATATACAGTAAAATAATCTTTAGTATACAGCAGGGATGGACAAAATAGGTAATTTGGCCAAATATTGAATATTCTTGCCTATCTAACTATTGATGTTTGGCCAAATATCACCTAATTTATGTGGCACTGCCTGAAACAGAAGGCTTAAATAATAAATCTTTGAATGAGGAAAAGGGACGTATCTTCTATTCAATAATAGATTATATAATTTTATTATAAAAAAATTATTATTATGTAATGAATAGTAGTAAACTAAATCTTGCCATTAAGGTCCATTGTTTTATTACCAATCCCAGTAAGTAGTGTATTTAGTGAATTTACAATATATTCAGCAAAGTTGGAAGTATTTATGACAACCAACATCATCATTTACTTTTTATGAATGCAGAAGCATTTCTGTTCCTTCATTACAATTTGTCACTCTTGCATAGTTATTAGAATAATAATAATATTTGCCTAAGATTATTTACTAAAGCTATATTTGTTTTGGAAAAAAATAAATATTTTTAAAAACCAGTTTTTAAATGTTCTTTTCATTTTATTCTGTGTGCTATTTTTTCCTTCCTTCTCTCTCTCTCCCTCAACTAAAATGAGATTATTCAGCCATATAGTTTGCCTTTGAGGAAGTATTCAGTCAAAATTTTGAATATGTGTGTTTAGTATTTGGCTGAATACTAAAGTTATTTTGTGGCCAAATACATCTGAATACTGAATAATACCAAATACTCAGTCCAACACCAGTATATAGTTTTTATATTTTATTCTGTACATAATTAAAATCCTGCTTACTGAGATTACATAAGAAAAATAAGTAATAAGTTTAAATTTATTTCAATACAAAAATTTATTCTATAAATTACTTACATTTTACTACAATTTACAGACAAAATATGATAAGATTGAAAATAAACTTGATTTTTAAAAATACAATTAAAATATAATTCTAGTCAATCAGAAATGATTCTCTTTTATTTAATAAGTAAACCATGCCAAAATATTCAAAAGAAACAAAACTGAAATACTTTGCATTTTAAAAATATGAATTTTTGACATACATACATACCCCACAATCCAAAAGGATGAGCAGGAGGCAAAAAGAGACAACAATGCTATGAATCATCCATTTAGCACTTTTCTCAACACCTTCTTGTCTGGCAAATTTTTGAATTGTCCATTATAGTGTAGAATGATAACTTAATCATCAGTAATTGTAGTGTCTTCAATATATCTTTTATACAAACATTAATCCATTACAAAGCTAATAATATGCCAAGTAAGATATTTTCTTCCAAATTTATACTTTCTTCTTCTACTCCCATAGTCTTATAGATCATTGAGGAACATCTAGGAAACTGTCTTGGTATACTCTTTCCAGGTCTTTGTCCCAACATGTCATAGTTGGACAATTGACAATTTAATCCATTTCCTATTATCATCTCAGTTCATGTGATTCTTGGCCTGCCTCTTGTCCTTGCCCATGATGTTACTCTTTCCAGAGCTTTTCTTGTTAGTCCATTTCCTCTGACAACATAGCCAAACCATCTCATCTATTTCTGTTTAATTTTAGTTAAAATATTTGGTTGATTTCCACTTGCAGTCATAATTTTTCTTTTTATTTCTTCATTTGTTATGTGCACTGTGTAGAATAGTTTCAATAGCTTCCTGTAACACTTCATTTCAAAGGAAAGTTCTTTAAAAGGGTCCATCTCTCACTTTCGTAGTGAAGTACCGAGTTAATAAAGGTATCAATTATATGTATCGTGGTAGATATAGGTATTTTAAGATTGGTCCATAGTGGTTTCAGCTTTTGTAGTGTGGTACTTGCTTTAACATCTGCTCTTGATCTCCCCTATGTATATAGCATATTTCTGAGATAAGTAAATTTTTCAACATTTTCCATGGGTTTCTCCATCAACCAATATGTTCAGGTTGCCCGAGCCGACTGTCATTGCTTTTGATCTTTGTCTATGTTCTCTAAATACTTGTACTGCATGTCTGATTTCTTGTAATTTTATCTCACTTTCTGCTATTAAATCAATATTGTCAGCAAAAAGTAAGTTATTAATTTTTTCCCCTCTGACTTTTTTCCCCATAAGAGAAACCTTCAAGTGCTTGGCACATGACATATTCCAGTTAAAGATTAAATAAAACTGGTAACAGTATACAACCCTGTTGGACAGCTTTTTCCATCTTAAATGCCCTTCTGTGACTACCATTGATCTCTATCAGCATCTCAGATGAAGTATATAAAGTTTTTATTATTAATTCTATAATGACAATTTTTCAGAGCATCATGCCATATGGAGTCAAATGCCTTCTGAACATCACTGAAATTGCAACATATTATGTGTGGTATTTTTCTCCAATATGATGCAATGTAAATAATTATTATTCCTTCAGAACCCAGCCTGTCTTTGGAAAGTATAGATTCAACCTTACTTTCAATTCTAGACAACAGTATTTTTAGTAAAACTTTGCTTGCATGACTAATAAGACTAATAGTTCTATAGTTATTGCACTTTTTGCTATTCCCTTTCTTTGGTATTGGGATTATGATAGACATAATCCAATCTTGGTGATGACTTAGAATCTCAAACATCATGGCAGGTGTCTAGCATTGCATCTATGACAGATGTTCCTCTTTTTTTTCAAAAGTTCTATCCTTGCCTGAGGATCTGTTATTTTTTAGAGTGTTTAGTGCTTTTTCAACTTCCTCTCTCAAAATAGGATAGTCTCCTTCATCTAGTGCCATCTCTATTATTTCGTTGAGTCTCTGAGAATGAAGATTTTCTTTTTTGAAAAGATTTTCTGTATATTATTGCCATATTTGTACAATTTTTTTCTTGTTCTGTGATTATTAATCCTGTTTCATCTTCGATCAACTGGCTATTGTTTACATAGGGTTTAGTTAATTTTTTTATAGTTTGGTATGCATCATTAAGAATATTCATTTGTAAGTTGTTCTCAATATTTTTTTACTGAAGAGCCAGTTAGTCTTTGCTACTTTAATTTCTTTTTTAATTTTATTATTTAATATTTTATATTTTTCTTTATTGTCATCTTTATTTAGATTAGATTTGATTTATCTTCTCTTGTCACACATGTCCAAAAGATTTTGGGTTATCCAGGGTTTTTTAACTTTGCGAGCTCTTCCCAAAATATTGTCCGCAGCTTCCTTTATTATCTGTGAAAATGTTTTATATTTGCTTTCAGGATTGGTAGAAACTTCTTTATGTACTACTATTGAGTTTGAGATTTGAACTTGGTATTTTCTTTGATACATGATATTATTAATTTCTCAAGATTATATCTTTCCCTTTGATTAAGGTTTATTTTTGTTCTTTTTAATCTTAAGTTCAAGGTTGCTATTAACATGTTATGATAACTCCCAATGTCTGCACCTGGAAAGGATCTGGTTCTTGGTAGGTTTATTGAAGTTTTGTAAATTGTTCTAATCAAAATATACTCAATTTGATTATGGATGAATCCATCAGGCAATGTCCAGTTCCATTTTCTAGATTGTTTGTGTGCATATAATGTGTTAACTATTTTTAAATTGTGTTGGATTGCAAATGCAATTAGTTTATGTCCTCTGTCATTGGTTTCTTACAGATCATGCACACTGCAGAAAAAAAGGAAAGTTTTTCCTAAATCCATTCCAATTTTAGAGTTCCAATCTCTGACTATCAAGTAGTCTTTTGAAGAAACTTGGCTAATGATAGTGCTAATTTGAGTGTAAACTCATCCACTTATACAAATCTACAAGGTTATAAGTGCATATACTTGCATTATGGTTATATTCATTGTCACACATATTCAAAAAAGATGAGAGTTTTTAAATATTCCCTTCAGTTAATAGATTAGACAAACTATTGGCTGAATATATTTAGTAAAATGTCTTGTTAGAATGCACTGTACAGCATATACAAGCACTCTAAACATATGTCAATGGCTGCACTCAGCACCATCAACAGTTCTGGTAAGTACAGTACAAGTATTTTTCTGCTGAATACTTTTAGTATCATTAGCAGTTGTGTAATCAGGATTTAATCTTCAGGGGAGCCAAGTGGATAAAAGAATTTTTAATTCAATAAAATTCTCATCTTATGCAACTGTATAGAAATTCATTAATAGTATAAAAGAAACAACACAGTTACAAATAAAAAAATAAATTTTAATTAGCAAAATTTTCTATTGTTTCTTTTCCTTTTTCTTTGGAGGAGGCCAGGACCCCTTGGCCTCCATGGATGCGACACTGACAGAGGGAAAGTATGACGATCGGTCAAAAAAATAACCCCCAAACATTTTACATTTCTGGACTCAGGGGATTTTGAAACGTCCAGAAATGCAAAAACATTCGAGGATTTTCTGTATGTATGCGTGTGTGTACGTGGGGTGGGGCAGGATTTTGTTTACCTACTTTAAAACTCAATAATTCCTGTGCCTTTTGTCGACAATTTCTGAAATTTGTCAGAGTGTTCGTGTATTAGAGAGATTGATGCTATTAAATTTTGGCGGTTAAAGGTCAAGGGATAGGGAGACAGAGAGATTAACACGTCATATCTCCAGTACGGTCGGACTTAATAAAGATTTTTACTCGTTATTAACATTTATAATTTTTTTAAAATAAAACTCATCTCTATCTTCAAAATTAAGCTTTTTGCTATTTTATAATAATTAATAATATAAAANGCCACCTCTTCACCTAATCTTACCATTGGGACTACAACAGAGCTGAAGAGCATATTGATAGGAACAAAAAGTCAAAGAAACCGTGCTTCATGGAAATTTGTAAACAACGCCCACTAGGGGGAGTCCAGGGCTACTAGTTTAATAGAAAACTTCATTTACACTTTCTTCCATAGCTACACTTCTCTGAAATCTGCACTTGTCATAAACCACAGTATTATTACTCAAACCTTCAAAAATGCAGTACAATTTTAATTTTCAAACATTTTTGGTTTGTTTGTTTTTATTCATTTACTGCAACATGACACATGGACAATCTGCCAAGGGGGAATGCTTCCCAGGAAACTTTTATGAGAAACTGGCCTCTAAGTGTTACAAACATGAAGAAAACCCAGAAAACACCACATGACCAGCCATTGGCAAGGAGCAAACCCACAACCAACTATCAGGGTTCAGTGGTTTTATCTTAGCCACCAGTGGGCCAAACATTCTTGATCTTCTTAAATTACCTTCTTCAGGAAGAAACAAATTTCAATTTAAAAAAATGAAAGGTTTTCTCTTCTTTTTAAATTGAAAGTTGCTTATTCCTGAAGAAGGTTTTTAAGACCAAAAATGTTTGAAAATTGAAACTGTACTGCATTTTTAAATATTTGACTAGTAGTATTGTGCTTTCACATAGCTACAGCTGACCAAGCATAATTGCACCTACATAACAGACTGTAACAACTTTTATACATTAAAAACATATATTATAGTAGTAACATACTTGCACAGTCTTCAGTAACTGAAAACATGTTTTAGTTAACTGCTACTATACCATTAATTATTTTTCTGTAACACTTAATCTACATGCAAGTAGAAGCTGTATTGTATCACTGTCTATCTGTTTCAACTAGTAAATTCATTGTTTAGCAGATCCAATACTTTTATGTAGAAGCCTAATGGGATATTGCCTAAAAAAGAAGTTTTAATACAGCTGGTAAGCAAGACAATGACATAGCCTATTTCATTTAAAATGAACTATGTCATTGGCTTGCTTATCCAGAAGTATTGAAGCCATTTTATTAGATAATGCACCAATAACTATCAAACTTCTGTTCAATTTGAACAGTTAAGTGTACCAAACACATTCAATGAATTTCATATCAACAAACTTTTGTTGTCAAAAATACCTTTGCAGTGAATAAACATTTCAAATCTTTTTTGAAAAAGAAAACGGTACTTATGGGTTAAGAGGACGCCAGTCGGAAACAACGTTTTTTCCAAATAATGCAATTTTTTATTTGTCAAATTTAATACAATTGTTAAATCAAACAATAAATTAATGTTATACAAATGGCATACTTTAAATAATTAACAAATTTCCGAAAATGCTTATTTTTTACATTAATAATTTATCATTTTGGTGGCATGAATTTTGTCTCGTAAGATTGCTGAAAATGCTTCGTTTTTACGGTTCTCTCTTATCCACATAAACTCAATCAGATAAGAGTTGAGATGATGATGATGAAGTACCTCTTTGTACCTTGTTCCTCCATTTACAATTTCCCCAAAACCTCTCTATGTTCTGCGTGTGACATCCAGTATCCGCATCGACAAAGTTTAATTTGTGATTTACTTGATAATGAAAATATCCTGCTTCTTGTAATTCTTTGGTATTACAGCCTTTCCAACAATCCAAAAATATGGTCATTCCTTCATTAATGTGATTTACCACTTCCTTCAATAACATTTCTGCCAAACGATTTTGCACTGGAACAAGGATACATTCCTTTGTCTCTCGACATAGTCCACCAAACACCCATCGTTGGGGTAAAACACAACCAACATTGTATTTCCTTCTTATATACATCATTTCGTCTATTTCAACTATCTTGTCAACACCACCTATCTTTCCATCACAACGAGTCATTAAAGAATGGGTGCAGACCTCCCTCATGTACCTGTTCCAATCGATGGTTGTAGAAAAGTCTAGTCCTACTTGCATTTTACAAAATTCCAACAAAGAAAGTTCCAGCAACCAAACGTATATAAAATGCAAAGCATCAAGGAAGAATATACGTGAACCAAAAAACCAGTTATCTGTCCTAATGCCTGTTTTCTGTCGACATGTCCTGACATGGCATCTCCATTTCAGAGCTTCTGTTTCACAAAAATACAAACTCATTGGATGGTTATTATTGCAAATACATTCAGAATGTGAAATTCCTTTTTTCTGAAACAAACTTATAGCTCCACGTTCGTCGTTCAGTAAGTCCCAAAAGGTATATTCCATTTTCAGATCTTGGTAATGAACTTGATAATGAATCTCACAATCTAACACAATGAACAACTTGCACATCTACTTTGCATAAGCACACAAGCGAGTCATGACGTCAAATCTACCTAATTTGTATCAATGATTACAGATAAAGCATAAAGTAATGACTTAAAAACATAGAAAAAATAATTATTACAAGCAATAAAATAATAAAAATAGCCACACTCCACAATTTATAAAGATATAACAAAATTTCACACATTCTAATAATAAACCACTTGAATATGCAAATTGTTTTGTAGAGTATACAGCAAATATGGCAAACAGGTGATATCTATAATCATCCTAATTGGCTTTTTTCATTTTTACCTTATTAAATTTTTTTTTAGATTTAAATTTACTAGTCTATTCTTATTTTTATATTTTCATTCAAAAACGCAACCTTAATAGCCATTTCCGACTGACATCCTCTTAACCCATAAATATCAAGAAAACTATGTATATAACCTTAAACTTTTTAAGATAATTCCACTTTTTTGCTTTTAAAATTTCTCTTATATCTTCACAAATTGTATAACATTGCATGAAGTTTCAGTGGACAATATCTAAATGTCAGAGCTGGACTCAAGCTTCCTTTGGTTATTGCTTTTATAAGCTTTGCTATAATCCTTGTATATAAAAAAATATTGCATTAACTTTGTTGAAAATGTAAATTCCATTTATATAAAACTTTAAAGTTTTCTTAAAATGCAATATCTGATTATGTTTTATTTTAGCTGTAAATTTAAAACCCGAATTATTACAATAATTTTCATTACGTATTTTTTAAATAGTAATTTTATATGTCTATATAAATATATGGTATTTATCAACATTCGGTAATAAATGTAATTGAAAATTTAATATCCTATTAATAACACTTCAGGATATTAGCATAATTGCAAATTACCTATTCCAGCATACTGTCGATTGCATTTTGGACATAAATACGGAAATACAGAATTTGTCATCACGAAATTTTCTAATCAGATCTGAAAAGGATAAATTACTTCAAAGTTTCCTAGAATGCCGCCATGCAACGTGACTTCAGAATAAAGCGACATCTATAATCATAGAAAACAAAATTTTGAAATAATAATAATTTTACGTATAATCATTTTAATTTCTTAATTAATTATTATAATTTATAATAACGTTAAATTTTAATTGTATAAATATTTAAGAAAAATTAATAAGTAAAGATCAGTTTTTTAATACTTAAATTTAGTTCAAATTTACTCAGCGTGTTTATAGTTCTCATTAGAAATGTCTATAACTATTTGACTGATTTAAACTATTATAAAAGTAGTCTTTCTTAATTTTCTTCTGAATATAATTAATCACATTTCATCCTTATCATCTATTATCCGTTGGTCCAATAAAGTTTATTGAACGCTTCAACCGGTATAACTGATTTTTTTTATACTACTCTTTTATATTTTTTTTATACTACTCTTTATTATTGGAAAAATGAACCAAACACTTAAAAAGAAGTTAATAAAATGCTTTTCCTGGAGCACAACTTTATATGGAGCAGAGACTTGGACCTTAAGGAAAAACAAACTACCTTGAAGCATATAAAATGTGGTTATGGCGAAGAATGGAGAAAATCAAGTGGACAGAAAAGGTTAAGAATGAAGATGTTTTAAATTTGGTCCAGGAACAGAGATCTCTTTTAAAAACAATACAAAGAAGAAAAAATAACTGGCTAGGTCATATATTGCGAGGAGAAGGATTAATGCGAGTGGCATTAGAAGGAAAAATTGATGCAAGGAAACAAAGAGGAAGAAAAAGAAAAGTATTAATAGATGATGTTTTACTAGGCAAAACTTATAAAGAAATAAAAGAGGAAGCCCGAAATAGAGAATGTTGGAGAGGGATAATTCTATAATTTGACTGCTTTCCACGGACCTGTCCTAGGACAGAACACCCGTGAATGAACTCTTTCCGCCCTGCGGGTACTAAGAGGGCCTCATTTTGCAAGCCCATTATGGGTTCGGCCAGGTCCACAATGGGGCTGCCGGGTGGTGAGGGACGGGGCCCGACATATCCGAACGGACCACCCCCTCGAAAAATTCCTGGGGATTTTTCGACCCGTTCGGATTGAAGCCACCTTGACCGCTCGGCTATCCGGCCGCTAGCCTAGTTATCTAATAATTATTTAGTTTTTAAGGTTAGATTTACCTTAAGTAGCCAACAAGACCGCGTTCCGACTGTTCGTGGTCCAGACGGACTCCTCCCGGAGGGGAGCCGCCGGCAGCCCGCCGAGTGCCAAACATCACTAGTTATTGATTAACGGTAGTTCTTGAACAAAATAAATAATAAAAAAAAAGGAAACGTCTACTAAAAATGTAGCTAATCTAACGGAAACGAAACGAACCTAACCGAAGTGCCACCATTTTAACTACCTAAGGTAAATTTGACCTTTTTTAATTTTTTTTCTTTTATAGTTCTTACGCTTTTATGTTCAGATGAATTTAATTTTTTACTATTATGTTTTAGTTAAAGTTGTTTTATATATTTGTTTGGTATTAACGAATATGTTGTATAAACCTGTACGATTTTTTTGTATGTTTCTCTCCGCATCATGGTTGTACCAGTATGCTTAAATAAATACAGTGAGTGATCGATTAACGAACAGATCGGTTAACGAACAAATCGGATAACGAACACTTTCGCGAAAGATTTTTATGATCGGACAACGAACACTTCACTGAACAAACATAAGAAGAAATAACGAATACCGATTGGTCTTCCTTTGTCTTCAGGCAACAATTCGAAACTTTTCGGAGCGCGGGATACGTCGACATCGACGTTCAACCCAGTATATACTGATCGGATAGTATTCCCCCGAACTTTGAAACTCTCCCTTGTAATTCCAGCCTTTTATATTTCTGATAGAAACAATCCTTTTACGTTTTCTTCTGAAAAAAGAGGATTGATGCCGATATTAAAGATCTTTTGAAGAAGTGGGAGGATGTCAGAACAGTGGTCTTAAAAGGGCATAAAAACCCAGGTTGAGGTTAATAGGCTTAGGGATCTCTACAATTACAATGCGATTAATTACTTCTGAAAAATCACGAAGAAGACAGAAAAGCAATCGACATTGGGCAGATTCTTTAACCCCCACAAACGGGAAAAATATGACAAATAAATATGCAAGACCATGTATATATGCATTTTTATTATTACATATGAATAAACGTAGTAAGAAAGTATATATTTTTTACTTTTTGGGAGTCTCCAGAACGAATTAATCAAATTCCCATTGAAACCTATGGTAAATCGATAGTCGGTTAACGAACAATTCGGATAGCGAACAAAGTCTTGGAACGAATTATGTTCGTTAACCGACCACCCACTGTAATTTTAAGTCGATTTCTTCGGAAGATTCATAGGCATGTCAGATTCATCCTTCATTATCCGGCATCAATTCGCGATCTCAACTACGAGGGACTTTAAAAAACTATCTTAATGTTTTAAAATTAAAACATAAATCGACAGAAGAAAATTAATTTACATAAAAAGGAAGTTGTATTTCGATTGAGAATGCGATAATCACGCGAATTAAAAGTAAACGTGGCAAAATCACTTAGTTATGGATTGTGCTATAAATAAATTAAAATTAATCAAAATTTTCGTTTTTATACTTAGTTTTATATAATATTTAAATGAGAATTTAGTTTGGATGTTTGTTCGCTTTACACTTCTAGGTCGTTCGATCAATTGCTACGAAACTCGACAATTACGTTTAGATACTTCTAACGTAACTAATGTCGTACAGCTCATCCAAAATATTTATTGAATTTTTGTAATTTAATTTATATTTACCATTATCGATAATTTGCTGATTTACACGTAGCACCATCTATTTGCAAAAAAAATTAACAAAATCAGAAACTAAATATAATTCGTACAAAAAAAGTATATAATTTTTTTTAAAAATGTAGGCTATATTACATTCACTTAATTACTGCGATAGGTAGCATATAGCATTCGCCACTCTGATTTTTTCATTTCTAAACAATGCCTTTTTAATAAGTGCCCTCCAGTAGCCGAATTGATAAAACCACCGAACACTGGTGGTTAGTTTGTCCTGGGTTTGAGTATGGCCAACGGGTTGGCCACGTGTAGTTTTCCGGGTTTTCATCACATTAGTAACACCTAAATAAGATTTTACATAAAATTCTTCCCCGGATGCATTTCCCTCGGCAGACAGATCGCTCGCGTGTGGGGTTGCCGTAACCAAAATAAATCAAACTACAATGGTTCTAACGATCGATTATTTATTGTGAAATCAAATTACGGGGCTACAAGTTTTCGTCACAACTTTCTCAATTCTTTTAGTGGTGTCTTGCCTCTGCACATCATACTCTTTCTGTTAGCAATAGTCATGTCAGTTATCTAACTCCGTTCCGGGGAATCTTTTGAATCTAAGTAATGTGCAGATTAATTATATGTGAACTTCCGGTAAAAACTCGTAAGTTCATATATAGTTAACCTTACAGCAGAAAGTCAAGATTTCCATATTTGGTCTCGATTTTTATCTAACTCCTTTCTCCACACGAGAGAGGGCAGGACAGTAGAAATTTATAGGACTACAGTTTTTTCAAACTGCAGCCCAATAATTTTTCTATAAAAGCGATATTTACGAAAACACGCTTTCTACATAGTTTATATCATATGTTTTAAAAATATAAACAATTATTCTCGCATTTTTGCAAGATAATTTTTATTTGATCAAGTTTTATATGAAGTCTTTCGGACGTTAAGGTTAGCAACTTTGATCACGTGCGGAGCCATCACTACATGTCTAACACTGATCACTTTTCAACTTTTAATATAGACCAGTGTTAATTAGTAGTTGTTGAGCATCCTCTCTTCCGTGAGGAGGTCAACGACTACTTTTGATCGAATTACTTCAACTCCCTTTCGCAACAGTCCCTTCTTTCTTTATTACTCTACTGTACACAATTTAAAGAATTTTTTTAAATGTGTTAGATTGGTAATGTAAACTCTTACGTGAGATAAGCTTTGTAAATACAAATCAAATACTATAATATTATAGGGTTAGAAGTACGAACTAATCTAATGATTTTAATCTTTGCTGTTAATTTTTTGCCCGAGCAATGTCGGGCTCATCTGCTAGTTATGTAATAAATTAAATGTCTGAAAAGAAAATACAATTCTGAATAAAACTAAAATTGAAATATTAAATTAGTTTTGTTTAATTTATCCAACTGCATACAAATTTATAAACACAAAAATACTAAATGAGACAAACTACGATATTTCGTTTACAATGTTAAAATCTTAGACAACAAATAAGATACTTTAATGCAATTATATAATACATGTACTAGTGAAGGCCACTGATTCATTCTCGTCACGTGATGACAATTCAACACTAACATCGATCGTTTGCATCATATTTAGAAATATCTTCTTTTATAAGTGAAGCTAAATTTACCTTATGTAACGAAATAAGCTCCATTATAATCTCGGAACGGAGATTGCAACTAATATTCTTCGGTATTAACATTACATTTTCGATAGCTAACAGTAAAACATGTATTCAGCTGGTACGAAACGTAGTTTGTGCATCGTTTGCTTTCTACGACCAGTCTTCTGGTCATTACAAATATTTGGGATTAAAATGGCGTATTGCGATTGTAAGAGGTCCGCCAAAAAATGGAAATACTTGTCACAGTTATATTCTTTGTACCAAACAGCTATAGAGATATTTCTGTGGACTAACATAATACTTTCTACTCAAGAAGTAACGGACAATTTGGTATGTGTCGGATGGATTCGAATGTTCCCAAACAATAAGAAACTCATAAAATTTATTTTAATTACATTTTATATTTTTCTAGCTTTTCAATTCAGTTTCTTTAAAAGGAAGACACTTTATTTTCCTAGAAATAACAGTGGATACGAAA